>NC_072738.1:88696310-88996310 GCF_026930045.1 Uloborus diversus
TACAGATTCATGCCTTCATGACAATTTATTTGAAGATTGGTGGCAACAGTCCTCCAGTGACTTGTTGCTGTGTGTGATTTGGGTTGTGGTTGATTGCTATTACAACTTAAGTTTTCTTAGCAAAAGGAGTGAGTAATTTGATTTCCTTTCCGTGATGACTTTAACGAAGTCATGCGGTAATGAATTGAGTGATTTTGTGTGGCCGATTTGTGCATGGATTTACTTGTAACAACTCTCGGATACGTGTGTCTTGGTATTGTTTACAGCCGAAAGGAACGTCAAAGTTAGCTGGACAGGGCGGAAAGCCTAATTACTCGGGAGTGCTATGATCGCTTTGCAGATGCTCATGGTAAGTTGCAGATTGTGTTCTTTTCGGGGATTTTTAAGTCCGTGTGCTGGTATTTACACCCAAGCGTACGAACTGAATCTGGAACTCTGATAAAAATTTTGAACTTTTTTCCCTTTCCATTGTTGCATATCTCCTTAAATTTGTGGTATTTACCTATGGTACTTGATATCTTTTGGTTTTTTAGGAAATAAGACATTGCAATAATTGTAACTTCTGTTAAATTCGTGCTGTTCAACTCGCTCTTTTCTAGAGATTCAGCCTATTTAAAATACAAATCAAGCGCTAGTTGCCGTAGATCTTCATATCTCGCATTTATTGTCATAGCTGATATGCTGATCTCTGTATTCACAGTATTTTTCAACGATTTTCTTGTGATTTTACCTTTTTTCAAGCAAATAGTTGGAATAATGATAGAAAATCATTTTTGTTCTAGCACCACCACCATCAGTTGTAACTAGAATGATTAGACTCATCCTTTATGTGTATTTTTTAAAAACGTTTTCTTTGATCTCAACATTTTATAGAGGAATGATAGGAAGCCTACTCATAATATCTAGTTTTGCCATCAAGTTACAGCTCAGAAAAAAAGGTTTTTAAATAAAATGTCACAATCAGAATTATTTTCTGGAATGAGAGTAGATTTAGGTTTGGTTCGTAACAATTCTCATAGTGTGGGCACATAAACACATTGACATCTAGCTTTTCTATTTTATGTACCAAACTATTTTGACTGACTTCAGTTTGAAATAACA
Organism: Uloborus diversus; assembly: GCF_026930045.1. Classification (NCBI taxonomy): domain Eukaryota; kingdom Metazoa; phylum Arthropoda; class Arachnida; order Araneae; family Uloboridae; genus Uloborus; species Uloborus diversus. The sequence continues at coordinate 88,697,412 of NC_072738.1, forward strand.
CAAATTAGTTGCTTTGTTGACTGTTAAGGTAACTGTTGTTGTTAAAAAGTATCTTAAAATGTCACAGGTCACAGCTTTTCTGGAAGAAAAGATTGATAAGGAACAGAACAATCATAATTTACTTATTATTTTTTTCAAGGATTTCATCTTTAACTTGGTTATGGGTAATTTGGGACTATTTATGGTATGCACTCAACAAAAAAGATTATGAACTTTAAAAGTGGATCTTTTATATAAATCAGACAAACGCAAGCTATTGTTGTTCTTAATGCTGGTTATGAAGGTAACACAAATAATACAGCACCAAAAACTCTTTTCTTTTCCAGAAACTCCTCACGAAAAGTATTATATAGCAAACAATCTCCTCTCCACACACTGTAAAAAAGTTTAAATGTGTGGCTGTGCCACAGTAAGCTGTACAAGTAGTCATAGCAAGACAAAAATATAAAGTATTTGCACACTTAATAACTAAAAACTTTCTGCAAGTATGAGAAACAATGTACAGTGGCATAGGCGGTTGGTGCACTAAGAAAGTGGTGATTCAAAATAAGAATGTGGGGTTTGGGGGCTTGGCCAACGAAGCAGTTTTTTTTAAAGTCTATATTAAAGGCTTTTAACATTACTGTTTCAATAGCCTCCAAGAAAGGTAAAATTTGGCCTCAAAAATCGGGATGGATGGCCTCCATAGACTTTTCCTTCCAATTTAAAGTTTTATTTTTATGGAATAAGATGAGAAAGTCCATTTATTTGGAATTTAGTTTTTACCTTCGAGAAATAAATCAGTCCACTCTATAAAAAATCATTTTCCAATCAATCATTAATTTTTAATGCTGAAAAGTGAGGGGGACAAGGCCTCTTTACTTTGAAAGTGCGGGGCAGTTATCTCTCCCCCCCAGGGGGAAGAAGGGATACCTGTTGGCCCAAGCCTGACAGGGGCATAATATTTTTTGAACTAGTTGTGAGATACACCTAGGGGTGTGTAAACAATATGGAGGGGGTCCGGAAAATTCATTTGTGACGGGTCCCAAAATTTCTATGCATGCCGCTCCCCCCCCCCCCCCCACCATACGAGCCGCCTATGTGCAGTGGGTAAATAAAATGTTTAGCACTAGAACCGCCGAGCGGGTCATTTTGACCCCAGATTAAGAAGCAAGAAAAATGCACAAGCGCTTAACTTAGCTAGCTAAAACATTTTATTTAAAAACTTTCTAAGCAATTACATGAAGTAGTTTACATAAATTGAGAGAAATTGACTTATTTTTTTAAATATCAAGGTTTTGATATTTATTATTCTTGAGTATTATTATATCTCTCTTCAACAAAATAGGACAAAACTTTCCCACTTTCAAAGAAAAAATATAATATCTCTTTTAAACAAATTTAGATGTTTATAAAGAATTAAAAATTAAAACTTTTTTCATTTACTTACTAGTTCTTGAGAGTAAAAAATCTGATTTACTGAATGCATCGCGCACAAAATTTAGTAAATAGTTTTGTACATTTCCCGCAAATGGGTTTTCTACATTTCGAGCAGTTATCTGTAGTTTTGTTCTCACATTTCACACTGTGTGACATCTGACTCGCTAATGCTTAGCTTGTGCTTCATTCATTTCATATTCATTGGCTGCTTCACACTTTCTTTTTGCAGCCTTTTTTTGTCGGGAGAGAACAAACTTTTCTCTCAATTCTTCAACTAACTCTTGAATGAATTTTCGTTGACTTATAGATTGTCCACTAATAGCTTTATACAAAACCCAAGCATTGATTGCAGCAAGATCCAAAATATTACAAAAAACCTGCACTGGCCACCTACGTGTAGCAGACTTGACTGTATATTTCCTTGCCATCTAGTCAATCACGTCCACACCGTATTTAGTTGCATTGTAGAAAGCGATTGAATCAGGCAATTTTTTTGGGTGATCTAAAATTTCTACGGTTAGATGGAGACTACTGAGTAACAAAACGTTTTTTTTTGTTTTTTGCCTTGATAAACAGTTAGACTAATGTCTTTATGTGTTAGTACCGTTATGTGGCTTTTGACATTCTCACAGAGACCGGTATTTCTCTTCTAGAACGTTTTACAGTTCCAACCAGACTCATATTTTTGGATTTCAATTTCTCTGCAAGCTTCAGTGTTGTGAAAAAGTTGTCGGTAGTGACATTTCTGCCTTTATTTTCATAAGGACCTATTAATCGCATCACAACATGTTCAGAAAGAAAAGCATCGTTGGATCGACTTTCGTTATTTTTCCCAAGGTATGGGAATCCATTTATCAGATATTTTGAATCAACATCCGCAATCAACCAGAATTTGATTCCAAACTTATCTGGCTTGTTTGGCATGTTTTGGGTGAATTTACATCTAGCTTTTGTAGGAAATAACTATTCATCTACAGTTATATTTGGGCCTGGTGTATAGCTATTCTTGCAATTATCAATGAAACGATTCCAAATATCCGAAATAAGAGCGAATTTGTCTGTCTCTAGACGCTTTGATCTCATTGATTTTATATCAAAATGTAGAAATCTCATTATTTCTCGAAATCGGTTTCTAGGCATTGTATTTTGGAAAAAGGGTGGTCCCCAGTCTTTTGACCACAAGCTATCCAGTTCAAGCCCTTTTGCACAATAAATTCCACGAGCATATAAAATTGCTACAAAAGTATCTATTTTTTCTAATGTTACACTCCACTCTCTATCATGAGTCCGTCAATGAGCTTCATCTTCAGTACATTTCTGTATATGCTTCAAGATCTATTCATCTATAAAAAGCTTCCAAGCACTTAGAGGACTGTTGTCGATAACATTGCATTTAGCATGCGCTGTTGAGCCTCCAACTTCTTTCAAAACATTACATTTTCATTTTCTTCCTCTATCGTTTATTCCTATTTCAGCGACATTCCAAACTGTGTCATCTTTGCCAACTTCATTATTTCCAACTTTGAATGTTGGGTTGTTCGTGTTGGTTCCTTTTCAAAATTTCTTTGCCTATGTTTATCTTTTCTTCGAATGTTTGATTTCCCTTTCACATCGGATAAATCGTCCTTATTGATATAAGAAGGGCCAGCGACTGTTACATCATTTTCACTGTTATCTTCACTTTCATTTTCTGAATCTGAATCCAAAGTTTCTTCACTAGGAGGCAGGTATTCGTCCTCACTATTCAAAATCGAAACTCGTTCATCGTTGTCTTCACCATCTGAATCATTTTCAGACAACTGTTTTAGATATTCTAGCGCTTCACTAACAGTAAGATTTCGGCGTCATGACATATTTTTATACATGTACTAATCACAGCAAAAACGCAACGTTGAAAGCCTTCTAAGTATTACCTGCCACTTTTCTTTGCGATCGAAAGTAAATCGTAACACTTCAAACTAAATACAACTGCATTGATTGAAGACCTTGACCTTGAAGATTCCTTTCTCTGGGGCAGTCGATTCTTGCAACGAGGGTGGGGAAGAAGTACTACTGCTAATTTTCGAAAAATACAGCTGTTTCCCGTCATTTGCGCACTAACGTATCTTACGGGTCAAATTGACCCGGTCGGCGGTTCTAGGTATACATGTTATTTATCAGAAAAATATTTATGTTACGAATTTTTTTATTTCGGTTAGCTATTGTTCAACATGATTTATGAAAAGTCAAAAAGGATTTTTTTCTCCTATTGATGCTTTTCGCGTGGTGATGAGCGAAACATCGTTGGGTCAAAATGACCCGGTTGGCGGTTCTAGTGTTAATAAAGTAATGCTTACAATCAGGCCCGGATCTGTGTACCTGCAGCGGGGGGGGGGGGGGGCATGTCCTTGAGGGCTCAACGGCCTCAAGACATTGAAAAAGAATCGGCAAACTTTGAAGGTAGCCAAATTAAAGATAATTTCACGGCAGACATATCTGCACGTGTATCTATTATCTAGCTACTCAAGTAGGGCTCAAAAAATATTTTGCCCCTTCATATTTCAAGATCAAGAGACAAAGGAAAAAAAACAATGTGCTGAAAATCTAGTGGTGTGAAAGAAGAGAAGTAAACGTAATTATGTTAACTAATAGCACAATTAGGTTATTATAATCCAAGAGCATGATGAATTTTTAAATTCATTGTTAATGCATTAATTGTTCAACTCCAAAGAATGCAATTGCCAAAAATAATGCTTATTCGCTTTTCTTATAAATAATCGCTGTCTTGTGCCAGCTAGGCTGGCAACTTGGAATGTGCTACTTCACTTTTCCAGCTGAATTGTAATTTGGTGTGAAGTCCGACTTCCACAGTACGTCTACATGCCATAAGAACCCGTTTAGGTTTATAATGTAGGCAACTATTTACAACACAACAACAAATTCCCACAAAGAAAAGACAAGGATGGGAAAGAGAAAAAACTTCCATTTCCAAGCCGGATATTCAAACCCAGGACTTCCTCACCGCAGTCACTCCTCTGACCACTAGACAAGGAATTCAAGTATTAGAAATATAGGTTGATAATGGTTAAGTAATTAGTAAGCAAATTAAACATTTCTAGTGTAGCAAATTAAGATTTTTTTTAAAAAAATCATTCTTTGAAAAATGAAATTGTAGCAAACTTTTTAAGTGCGTCAGAAATTTAAAAAAGAAGAAATTAAATTCAATTTTTATGACAATTCATTTTCAGGGTTCCTGCAGGTCCTTAAAAGTGATTTAAAATACTTTATTTCAACCGTGACCTGTTCCAAAAGGCCCTTTAAAGTGCTTTTGATTTAAGATGTAAGAAAACTTAAAAAACAAAAATATTTTAATTTAGCGTCTTAGAGTGCTTTCTCGTATTAAAATTACTTTAAATGTGATAATATTTGTTATTGGGGAAGGTGGAGTACGTTAGGCCCCACCCGTGGCGGATGTTGGTTTTCTTTACAAGGTTCTGTTAAAAAAATTAGTAGAAAAAAAGTTTATCAATTTAACACTTCCAAAAAAATCTGGTGTTGAGAAGTGATTAGTGAGACCTATTCTAGAAAATCGAACGAATCATTAAATTTTTTGATGAGATAAAAAATGTATAAAATAGCGGACCAACATGCCACACCTCACCTTACTATGGTATATACTGCAACTTTTAGTCATTGGGGAAAAAATTGGGTTTGTACCAGTTGCCAAATATTGATGTATTCAGCCTAACTGAATATTTGGTTTTTCTGCTGAATAGGCAGTACACCGAAACCAACTGAATATTCAGAGCATCTCCCTAGTAGAACTAAGCAATGTAGGAATTTCTACATTGTCAACCTAAAGTTGCCATGCATCATACTGTGTGTGTGTGTGTTTTTAAGAGCTTTACTAATAACTGTTTAAATTTTACAAGATATTTTAAAAATTGTAAATTGTCCCAGATACATACAAACAGATTCTTGCACCAGCAAGAAATTGTCAAAAGAGAAAAATAGTGTTGAAATTGAAAGTGTAGATAGCAATAAAATATTACAGACACATGTTTTGGGATTACATTGAACCTATTTCTTCAATGTGAAAAGAGGTGAGCTAATGGGAGCATTCTCATCTTCTTGCCTTTAAAAAGGGGTACCTCGAAACACCAAAGTGTGTGCGTGCAATCTTAGTTCAGGGTTCGTACGCCTCCTGAAAATCCTGAAAAACTCCTGAAATTTAATTTTTTCTTCTAAGAGCCCTTAAAACTCCTGAATTTTTGTTTTAACCTTCTGATTTTTCTCCTCTCCTCCTGAAAATAATTTTTAACAACAATGGCTAATTTTAATTCCATGTCATCTCCATTTAGGCAGCCATATTGAATCGCTGGCAACCAGTAAAAATTCTCCTATTTCTCAAAATTCTCCTAACCAGTAAAATTCTCCTTTGCAGAAAGCACCCAGTGCTTTTCGCAAAGACATGGGGTGTGTTTGAACCGACTAACCTGTTACTCTGTTCAAACCAAACATGCCCATTACGATTACTGATTGTAACTGCCACTAGAGAACGAACCAAGAGCATGTGCTAGTTTTTGTGATAACAGCAACAGCTATTAAGCATATTTTCTATATTGCTAATTAGTAGTGCTATTGCTGTTTTGTAGTATATTTTGTACTGATAACATGCCGATATATCTAATATTTTGTGTATTCCTGTTGTTTTCAAATATTTTGAATCCAATTTTTAATTCTTTTTTTTTTTGGATTGAATAGTGTGAAAAAAAAATTACTGATGTTATAAATTTGATAGCAAAGTAGATTAAATTGTTACTGAAACTAATTTAGCTCGTGTTATTACTCCTGAAAATTTTGCTTTTGAACCCTGAAAACTCCTGAAATTCATTTTGTCTGGAAGAGTATGAACCTTGTTAGTTGTTATTTTGCACTTTAAGCATTCCTTCAATATATTTTTCATAAAGAGCTAAAAATAATTGCATTTCCTGCAAGTTTTGGGTCTTTGTTCGCTTATGATACTTCCACACAGAGACGGTCCAAACTTAAATTTTTTAAAAATATTTTTGGCAGGGAGGAATTTTTTCATTTTTTGAAGGGAGAGACACTCTGAATTTTACTGAATGATAACACAGCAAGTAAAGGTCAACTTGCAAGGGTTCCAGAAATTGAATTTTTCACCCCTTGTAATTAGCATTGAACCAACCATTAGAAAGATAAATATTTACTTACCAGGGTAATTGAGTTATCCGCATGTTGAGTTACTAGAGTTTCACTTTTAATGTACATCAATAAAAATCTTCAAAAGACATTTCACATGTTCTTTGGTTTCAGACCTTTATTTTGTTTATTTTTAGGGAAAAAACAAATTTTTTAAATAGAAAAACTCATGAAAAATTTTAACAAGGTTTCAGATTGTGATAAAAAATGTTAGTTTGATCATTGATTTCCTTAATGCTATTAAATGATATCATTAACGTAAAAAACAGCTCTGTCAATTTTTTTCTTGGTGTTGAAGATGTGTTATAAATATCAAATGCTGAAGTACGTCAGAGCTAGAGAGAGGAAAAACTTTTCTAGAGAATGCAAAGGATGGGATGCGGTGAAAAATTGAAAAGGATTATGTTCATATGGGCTCTATGCGGAATAGGCTTCTACATAGAATGCACTATTAAACAAATAATCGCCGTTTTTGGACTTGCATCTGGCTCTGAGGTACAGATATGTCCATTGTCACTATCCTCCTTTCGCACCAGATGATTCTTCTTCTGAAATTAACTCTGCCACAATGATGTCATTTCAGCCTCTTAGTTGATTTGGGGGGTACTATGCTCCTGTGGTTTTAGGGGGGGGGGCAACTTTTGTCTCTGGTGGCAGAAAACCTTGAAATGGCCTTGTCTGTATTGTATACAGAGGAGAGCAATACAGGGTTTAAATTGCTTGGGAGCTCATTGGAGTCAGTGGCACACATAGGAATTTCTCAAAGGTGGGGTTTAGGATCAAAGATCCACCATTCTCATATCATACTCCAACAGGCATCTAAACATACTCTTTTGATTTTATTGATTGTCAAGAACAAAAAACATTAAAAAAAATTATTGAATAATTACTTAGCATCATCATTCGTATAATAGCCGATGATCGAGTAATGTTCCTGATGTCATCAACAATGAAACTTGCATCGGGACACAATAATTTATTAATATGTTTTGGCAATGTTTAAAATGCAGGGAAAGGCTTTATTGTGACAAGGCTGAACTGGATCCAGTAACTTAACTGCTTTACTGGTGGTGAAATTTTAAGGGAGGGAAGAATTAAAAAAAAAAATGTTGAAGATTAATGCTATCTGCTGGAGTTTAGGGTCAATCCCCAGGAGTTTGGGGATATTTTGAAAGTTAGAATTTCAACCCTAAAAGGCAATTGCTATGTTAAAATGTTCAAATGTAGAAGCAATTTTCACTTGTCATGTCTTAACAGACAATTTTCTAGTTAGTTAATAAAATTAATTTATGAGTAACAAATACTTAATCAAATACCAGAAAGCACAGGAAGGAAGGAATGTATTTACTTTTCTCTCATAGTTGCAGATAAAAACAGCAAAGCAAAATTATAATTCTAGAACAATTTATGTTCACATACAGTTCAAATTTGCTGGGGAAAATAGAGAAGAAACAATTTTTTTTCTTTTTTTTTTATTTATTTAATCTAATTATTGTTAACCTTTGCTGGGAATAATTTAATGTACCACATACGTAGGATTATACTCAATTAAAATACTCAAGAGGCATGGGAGAGGTGCGGACCTCCTGGGCTCTCCCATTGTTTGCGTCACTGACTGGAGTTAAATTTTGTGTACTTCAATACAACTTGGTGTGAAATCAAGAGCAGTTCTGGAGGTAATGTCTGGGAGGGTTAACACATTTTGAAGTTTCATGATTAAAAATTGCTTTATTTCATCGACAAATTCCCGGGGCGGGTTTAAATTTCCAAATTTTAAAATAATTGAAAAAGAAAATTATCTATTGATATTAATGTATTTTGAAATATCGGGGTACACTGGTACAAAAATTTCATTTTCTATACTCCATGCTGCTGATTTTAATGCAGCATTTTTTTTTTTAAATGATAGTCTTATTGCATCACTGGAGCACTCTCTTCAACTACATGGGTTAAAATAAAATTGAAAAACAAAAAAGGTCGCTTATCATAAAAAAAAAGCAATTTTCTACCAAATTTGTTAAAGGCTTGATAAGCCCCATATTGTAATGATGACGAAATCCACAACTTAAGCATTGGTATTGCAAAGGATCTGACAGTGAAATCTTTAGTGATTATCCATTCATGGTGATTAATCCAGAACTGGCATTTTCCAACTTTTATCCCACGATTTCTAGTCCTGCCGTTGCGCACGCGGAACTCAGCGGGTATTTCTTGTTTCCCGTTGCGCTCCTTACGCTACTGCTGAGAACTCTGAGAACTTATGCCGAGATGGTGATTAAGAGGTTAATGGGCAGCCATGACAGATGCAGTGCAAGATTTTCTTTTTTTATTTTGTTCATAATCGTGGTTCTGAGAAGAACTTCTTTCTTTTCTTCGGTTGTATATTAGATGGGCTTTATGTTGCCAAAATTAAGCTTCCGCGTTTATTGGTGCAGGAGGTTTGTATCAAAACGAGCGAAATCCATTGTTTTTCAAAAATGCTTTTCTTTCATAATGGGGTCGTTTTGAAAATTTTAAAAGTATTTTTTTCTGAAAGAGCATGCTTAAGAACATAGGATCTGACCATTTTTTAAATAGTTTGTTTAAGGTTAATATTAAAAAAAAAAAATACTCAAATCGGCGCACTTTCAATATTTATGCTTCTGTCCGATGACATCGCAAATAATGAAATGCCATTCTGTGTTTCCATTCACAGAGCAAAATATTTAATTCGCATCTTTACTCACGTGCATTGGCAACGATAGGGTTGATAGCAAGCGTAGAGCGCAATTTTAATTCGCTTCTTGATTATCATAACATGGAATCGCGGTAGAAAGATGTGGCAAAGTGCATCATTTGTGATGTCATCAAGACCACGCCTTGTTTCAAAAATCGGACATTTAAAAAAATTGAAGTAAAAAGTAACTGTTGGGAAAATAAAAGTATGTTCTGGGTCCATGTTATTTTTTTTTTTTGCTTATTCTATCAATTTCAGTGACAAAAAGTACTACTTTTGACTGAAGGAAACAACCTCATTGGGTTGTTTTTCAATTTTTCAAAAATATTTTCTTTTGAAAGAGCATAGTTTGAAATCATTTTTCTTCTAATTTTCATTTTTTCTTATTTTTTTCTTCTAAATTTCAACTTATTTTCTCTCTTAAGAAAAATAATCTTGAAAGACATACAGTGACTGTTTTCATTTTCGCTGCTGACGTCCCAAGTGAACAAGTCGCTAGGGTTACCAGAACAAGGTTTCAGGACATTGCTAAAATTCGCCAAATGACCTTACAATTCTCGTTCCGGTAATAACTGCTCGCATTGAAAAATCACCAAAAGGCGATATCTTGCTAGAAAGGACAACGACGCGCTCCGATTCAAGATGGCTGTCTTCACTTGTAACGTCACACTATGAAACATTTTGCTTTTGAAATCTGACTGTTGGGGGAATTAAATGTTGGGAAAACAAGCGTATTTCTGAGTCCATGTTTTTTTTTTTTTTTTCATTCTATCAATTTCAGTGACTAAAAGTAGTACTTTTGACTGAAGGAAACACCCCATTCGATACTTTGTTTATACTATCTCGCTATAAAAGGATTTGGAATGAATCTCTTTCCATCTGGTTGAAAACTGCTGCCAAAAATACAATTTATTTCAAAAACAGCTCAATCTATGCTTGTACCATATGGCCTGTGTAAAAACGTTCGAGTAACATCAACAACATTTCTGTTATTAATATTGATTTATTTGCTCTTTAACGTTTTACCACAGAGCATTTACGAATTGAGCTGTTATTCAAAGTAAATCGGATTTTGACAGCAGTTTTCGTTTTAATAGCGCTGGATGCGTTCCGAATCGCTTCGTAGCACGATAGTGTTCACCAAGAAGTATCAAATTGATGAAGGAAAAAAAAAGGAATAAACCCTTGAAAGTTCATCTCCCAACATACAAAAAGTTTTTCGGATTGTTGTTGATCCAGAATGTTACCCCTCCCGTTTTCTCTTTGGAATTTTTAATATTTTTTCAGAACTCACAATCACCGGGGGGGGGGGGGGATAACTTTTGGTTTTAACATAATTGCCAAGTCTAATGCAGTAGTTTATGTGCATGTTAAAGCTGTTTTACCCCCCTCCCCCGAAGGAAAACTACTCCTGCAAGTGCTTAAAATTACTCTTGATCGTGTTACATTTTAAACGAGAGACGTAAATAATGCAGTTTTTTAAATAGTCAAATCTTGAAATCTTGTTATTCGTTCTCTGTTAGGCGTCACGACGCTGTTTTCTACCACGAGCAGAACCAAATGTGTTGTCCTTGAGTCGTAGTAGTTTCTTATGAATCGGCTGTTCAAATAATCCACGAAGTAACATATTCATCAATTCATCACTTTCCTTGACTTACTTCTGAAATGACAATCCCACTCTTCGTTTTCGATGATGGCAACAATCAAGATCCCACTGCAATCTCCGAGGCTCGTAAACAGCAAAAAGAAGCAACTGTTTCCACAAGTTGAAAGAACCCAATGCCCACCTACGACATGCAGCAGACATCGAGTGGGAGTACCATTGGGATCTTGGAAAATAAAAAGAATTCGAGACTTTCGCATCTTGGCGCATTATGGGTTGTCAAAAAAATGTTAAATTAGCTCAACAGCAGCCAAAAAGTTGTTACTTTGAGAGGCTCCCCTCCCCCCTGAATGGATGCAAAATATCTATAATCTAGTGATAAGCGAATAGTCGGTATGTGGTAAGAATCTTTCTGTGGGAATTGTTCACTATTTCTCACTTCATCAAACAATTTAGAAGTGATATATTTCTTTCGTCAATTTTAAGGACATGCAACGTAACTAACTCTCCGACGACTCATTTTATTCTCAAAAAGAACTAAATAGATTTATATCTGTCCTTTGACTATTAATTGAATCATGATCGAAAAAACCTTTATTATGATAAACCAAATACAATGGTTAGTTTCTGTGCTCCAGAGGGAAAAAGAGAAATGATGTATGATTTAAAAATAGTATATTTTGAATTGCTGGGATGGGAATAAATTGAGTTTTGAATTCATTTGGAAATGCAATCCAACATAGAAATAATTCTATTAAGAAATTACACTAAGAATTAATATGTTCTATACCTATTGCAGCAATTTTCAAGCTATTTCAAAAAATAAGTTTTCGCCACTTGAGCAACTTCTATCGTGATAGGTTGTCCTTATGTTACCCATATTTCTCAATTTCAGTAGCTCATTTTCATATGAAGCGAGAGGGAGGTGGGCGGTCACTAGGATGTCTTATTTAAGAATTTAAGTCAATTTGGGACATTGTTACTGCACTTTTTTCGCGAGCCGTAATTTTCTCGAAAATGAAGATATCAGTGATTTCCAGAGCTGAAATTTTCACGTATTTAATGTCAACAGAATCGAAAGTTGAATGTTCCTAAAAGTACCAATATTTCGCCAGGCTTAAAGTTTCGCGATTGCGACGGGATCATGAAATTGATTATAGAGTAATTTTTGCTGTTGACGCAATCAATGAACGTTTGGGTAGAATCTTTCAGCAAATATGATATGTATACTTTTCTCTGTCAACAGCACTGGTAATTTAATAGACTACAGAATTTCATAGTATGACTTTCATTCTACGATTATTTGGCGCATTACTTTTTCTGATGTCGGAGTTGCATTTCTAGAAGTTAGTTTCATTTGAGGCATGGAATACGCTTATGTCGTGATGAAAATTAATAGCCATACTCTGCTAGCAGCTGTTTAGCAGATGCTTTCGTCACGAGTCCCCAGTTGGTGAATCGCATTTGCATACTCAAGGTCGTGACCACATTATTGTGGTCTTGCGTATTGAAATGCAATACCAGTTTGATCGCTGCTAGTGAGAGTGAGATGATTGTGCAACTCTATGGAGAAGTAAGAAAATGCAGTTGATGCTCGACTAATCGAATCTCTGATGTACGAACACTCATGATGTTATGAAGTCTCCATTTTATGAATATTGTTCGTGGTCCTGTAGAGCCGATGCGGATACAGATGGAGGGTCATAGAGGTCATGACCCCCCCCCCTCCCTCAAACTGTTGACAGTATTATTCACCCATCGTTATTGAAAATTGTATGTGATCATAATTTTAACAATTGCATACACAGGGGTGCCCATTCCCCACTAAGAGCAAGGGCGCACCCCCCTAAAAGACAAAGGCACCCCCAAAAAAGAAAAAAAGAAAAATACCCCTCAAAACACCCCCCTAAAAGTTTCAATGGTGCAGTCTGAGCCATGCCGTAGGTGAACACCCCTAGCATACAAGATGGATGGATGTAAACTATCATGCAAATATACTATTATATATTGTGTTCAAATACTTTATGATTGAAATGTAAGTTTGCCTTAAACTTTTTAATTTGTTAATTATTTGTTTAAATACTATATGAAGTATTTCTTCCTTTCATTGCTTCTGAAATTAATTAATCAAGTTAATGCCCTACAAGGCTCCATATTCCTGGTCAATTTGGCGCACTTTATTCACACCCAAACAGTTCCAGGAATTTTTCGTGTCAGAAACTCTTTACTTTTCCGCATGATTCCCCCTAAAATGTTAGTTTATATCCGCCCCTGCCCTCGAGTTCGTAAAATCGAGCATTAACTGTATGTAACGTGGTAACATCCTTTCTTGCGAAAAACTGATATAGAATGAGTAAAATCTAGCGATGCTCAATGCCTTTTTTTTTCCCCTGTCGCACAATATACGTCATAATAATCCTTACGCGCCTTTTAAAATGCAATACTAGATTCGGTAATAAGACAAAACCCAAGGGTTCTAGGGGTCCACCCCCATTATGCCTCTGTTCGACTTGAATATTTTTAGCATGAAACCAACAGTAAATATAGAGAAATCTGAAACGCCAATCGTATTGAGAAATGTATTTTTCTTAACTATTAGACTTGATGAGAACCCCACGTTTCGTAATTAGTCCAGTTACACCTGAGCATTCAGCGTCGCGCTCAAATTACGATTGCCTCTGGAGGCGAGAAGATGATTTGCATATGTGCGCTCGCACGGAAGAGGTCAATAGTCTATTGATCGAGGAAAGCCTCGATTTCTGTGTCTCTCTCCTATCAAGGAGACATGGCTGGCACGGTTCCGATTCAAGCTTTTGCGACTAAAAGAAAGTAAGATTTGAATATGAAATGCCGCAACTGTTTTGAAATTAGTATTGAGACCACTACGGAAGTGTTTTTTTTTTTTTTTTTTTGTTGGTGTGGTTCTTTTTTTTTTTTTGTCTCGAAAAGACACGATTTCCGTTTTAAGCGCAGATACAATGATCTCTCGCTTATACGCGACCTCTGTTATACGCGTTTTTCACTTATGCGCGTTTTTCTCACGGGCCCGGCCAGCGATATAGGAAAACAATGTTAACTCTTGTTCCTTTATACACGAAACCTAAAATGCATTTTTCACTTATGCGCGATAATTTTTTTTTTTCAATTTTAGTTAAATCGCCTAATTCACGCTTTGCTTATCGGAGGATTTGTACCCTTCTTGTTCTTTCACTTGAAATACATTCACACGACGTTATTCCATTGTTCGTTTTCTTCAGAAAACGCGTTTTTTTTTTTTGCACAAGTGTGCAATAGGGGGTTTAATTAGTCTTGTGATTGACTTCGAGAGGGGAGAACAGGTTACATACAAAAAGGTTAACGTCACTAAAAATCGTGCTCAAGCGGTGCGTGTTGACATAGCCTATCGAAAATCTTTTGCATCCTCGTAGACTGTAGCACTGATCATGCGACATTTTTTTAGGTTTTGGAGAAATCGCTTACGTTTCGCATAATAATAAAATTATTTCTTTCTGTAGTTATAACCCCAGAGATTAAGGAAGTTTGTCGTCATGAAATATTTCAAAGGATATTTACTTAGGCTACCTCGCATCGTAGAAAATCACAAACTGTGTTCATGTTATGTAATAACGTTGATCAGTTAGAGAGCACATTAATTGAAATTCTTTGATGCCAGCCTGCAGCATGTCATTTTTTATGCTGACCTGCTGAATGGATTGAATTTGTTTCAGTTATGAATGTTCAACTGCAGTAGGAGTTTCTGTCCTTTTAGTACAGGTTAAGTAAATTTAAATTGTAAGATCGAATATTCAGTAAAGAATATTACTGAAGTCTTATTAGTATCATTGAAAACCGTTGCCAACGGCAACGGTATAAAAGCAGCATATGATTATTTCTTTCGTGGCATAGTCGATCTCGAATATGTAATGAGCGTCCATCAGGTCATTAACAAGGTGTTGCATGTCTGACAGTCTCATTAGTCACTGCATGCAGGACAGCACAAAAAAGTGGTTACACCATACCCTCAGAGAATATACGGCGTCAAAATTCTTGCCACTCGAAGATACATAAAGATTAGACGGGTCAAATTTTGCATGGAAAATGTCATTAAATGAGATTAAAGGATAAAATCTTTCTAGCTTAGCTAGAAAGAGCTACATGGCTATCTGTAATTTGACTTCTAATGACTAATTAATTTTTCCAATCTTTGGTGAAGATGATTGTTTATTGTCGGAAAATCCAGGACTGTAAAGTAGATGGAGTTTTTAATTTTTTTATTCCCCAAATAAAATTATGATACTCGTACAGACAGCCAATTATGATTTCAAAAACGGTACATTTTCGATTGTTGATTAGTTTTTGAAAAGGCAAAATTTTGTAGTGATTGTAAGGATAAATAAGTTATTTCTGTGTCGTTAAACGTTTTTAACTTTAGACGCACCTGTTTTGAAATAGTATTGAGTTGATTAATCTTTTAAAATCATCTCATTATGAGAATTTATTTAACTTGTAGAACATCGTACAGCTATTTTAAATACAATCGGGAAACTTTTAGCATCGAACACACACACAGATATAAGAATTTACCTTTTAAAGTTAAGAATTAAACAAAGAAAAAAAATGTAAAAGTGAGAAGAAAAATATGTTTAGACGAAAAAAGAGATGAGGTAAAATTTTTAATACATTTACTCCTAATTTTTTTCCTTGAGTTTTAACTTTTCGAATGTTGTGTGTATCAAGAATCATACTCTTGCCTTTCTCAACCTTGCCGAAAATTATGCGTGCTAATAACTCTTAGATATTTCGCCATTCGTTAAATATCGAATTAATGATGACTCTGCCAGAATTTTCTCCTGGAGTCGTGGGTGGTCAGTCAATCGTTTGCCATACAAAATAGCTAGGACTTTTTTTCAAGGCGTGAAAATGCTCCTTGATGTACAGTAGACCCTCGTTTTAAGCGGGTTTATTTTACGCGGTTTCGATTATACGCGGTTTAAGATTTGACACCTTTATTTTATTTTACGCGGATGAATTACGCAGATAGAATTTTCCCCTCTTTCAAAATCCAAACTCTTAAAGATTGTTGATTACGCGTAATCAACTGCATTTTGGCATGCTAATAATCGAGCTTGGGCCACTGGAGACATTTTATGCGATTGGTTCTAGAGCTCTTTCCAGAATTAAAGTTATTAAACTCACACAGTTCAGAACTCACTGGAAGAAGAGCTTTTAGGAATGACGAAGGAGGCCAAAACCAACGAGGATACCGACGGTGGTGACGCACAACCAAAAACGTTCTCATTGAAAATTTTGAGCCATTCCTAGACAATAGAAATGATCTTTTTGATTTGTTAGTAAAGAAAGATTCTATCATGGAAATGACGCAAGTGATCATGGATGTGTTAATGCTCTGTAAATAATTACAGAGAAAAATTCTCAATGACTGCCAAAAGACCATCATGATAGCTCCTTTTTATAAAAAGAACACGAAATTAATTTATGTTTTCTTTCTTCATGTTGTGCATAAAAGCCGATATAAGTACACATTAAACTTATTATACAATTAATCATCACTAGAATGAAGTATTTTGTTATCTACGGAAACAAACCCCTATTTTAACACTACTATTAGATCTCAATTTACGCGGCATTTCCGTGGAACGTAAACGTAACCCCCGCGTAAAACGAGGGTCTACTGTATATTTTTTAGAAAAATGAGGTTATTTTGGAGGGGTGAAATATACGAAAACTGAAGACCATAATAGCGATCAATTCTACGGGGAAAAAAAAAAAAAAAACTTTTCAAAGGATAAAAAGGAAAATGGGAGCGAGGAAGAAATGTGCACTACTATTTTGATTTTTAGCATTTAGAATGTTTGACATTTTGTTTAAAAGAACATTCAAGTGCAATATTTTTAATATTCTGCTTGCTTTGTTTCCTCCATTCTCCACGATATGCTTTTTTTGAAACACTAAGTGAATACGCGTGGCTAAATTTTGGAGGAGTGTTTTGAATTTTCTGTTTTGTAGAGGCGTTAAACACATCTCTACTTTCATGCTATACATCAACGTACTGGTATTGATAATATGAGTTGAAAACAAGGGTTCTGGGTGTAAAAGGGGCAAGGATCTGCCCCGTCCCCCTGGTGTACCCTTGTTTCTTATTTGTCTGCACATTCAGAGCTTTGAATGATTGTCCGAGCTGACAGTTTGTTTGAAGTTAGGTTTTGTGGATCCTTTCTTACAACGTCTTTAGTATTCTAAAATCGTATTCTAAAATCATATTCTAAATCGTAATTCAAACACCTTGCACGATTTCATAAAAACTTGAGTCTTGTTCTCCATTTGTTGGGGTCCAAAGCTGGCTCTCTTGCCAAGTTTCAGCTGGTATCATCGAAATGTGTTTCTTCAAGACTTTCCATTTTCATAATCAGAAAGTTATTGAAGAAATGAGTAATTAGCCCACAACCAGGACCTGTTTAACGCACGGTCCTCCGTGAGCCTGGGCATCGCAGTTTTAGTTGCACCAAAAATGGGGTAAATTTCCTTCTTTCTTCCCTTGTTTTGGAAACAACGCTTTGAAAAGGACTTGATTTTCTTGTGGGAGGGGCACCAAAATTCACCAGGACCATTTACCTTGGCTTTATCGTACCCTGCCCATAGCCCAACGCCTGAAATCACGGGGCGGGTCGAGTCCGGGTGGTGTCGAGTGTTCTTGCTTCCAAAAGGAGATATAAAAATTAACGTGGATACATGGAATATTCAATTGTAAAACTTCCTCACTCGCTTCTTTTTGGACTCGACGACGCAAAGAATCAATTCTTACCTGCTGAAACTTTCAAGTTTGTTAAACCTTGTCTTGATGACGGCCTTCAATCCATTCATTTTGTGGAGTGGACTCGTAATGAAAGAAGTTTTCCGGCACGCGACGGAATGCCAATGGACGTGCATCGGAACTGGAAACGTTCTGCTTCATCGCTCCACAAGAATCCTGTTAGTTCCCCTGCGTCATTCTGTTTCCCTGCGCTTATTTGTTTGATCTGTGCGGGGGTTATCGCCTGCATTGTCTCCGCTAATGTGCTCTTTAATCGTTCGGGGGCACGTGATTTGGCTCTGTCTTTCGAGGGGAATGCCTTGTCGATTGTGTCTGCGTCTAGTGAAAATTCGTCAACGAAGTTGTTCGCAGACCTGAGAAGGTTTGTAATCTTGATGTTGGTTAGATTTTGCACGAGGAAGAAAGTCGGGAAATGGGAGGTTTTGGTGATGTTTTTTGAAAGCTACGGAAATGAACGAAATGTTGAACGTCGGTAAGAAGTACAAGGAAAAGACATGAGTTGTGGATTTTACGCAAGAAACTTCAGTGGCAGCCACAGGAAGTGTGAAATCAATGGAAAGATGACATCGCGTTGCTGGGAGTTACTTATCTCGATTACATTAGAGCCGCTATGTATAGGCCTTAGATTACATCAAAGTGCTGAAGATTTCAAAGTCATTTTTTGACAATAAATTGATAGAAATATTGCGAACAATAAAATTGTTAAAAATACGTAGAAAGTGAAATAGAACTGTTATTAAAAATCCGCATACATATTATAGCGAATGATGAGTAACGCTGACGTCATCAACAATGAAACTCGCGCCATGACATGATAATTTGATAATATTTGACATGCAGGGAAATGCTTTATTTTGACAAGGTTAAACTGGATCCGGTAACTTGATTGTTTTACTGGTAATTCTGTCATTTTAGGGTAATGAAGAAACGTAAAAGTGGTAAACAATGAACGCTATCTACGGTTAAAATTTCAACTATCAAAATATCATCAAACAAAGCAATTGCTTCGTTCATATGTAGAAGCAATTTTCACCCGTCGTACTTGACGGGTGATTTTCTAGTTTAAAAGAAGGATGGAAGGATGGTACAGGATATCCTAAAGACTGAGAAAAATTGGACTTGGGAGAAATTTTGGTGGAAAAGGCAAAAAAAGAAGCAAAAAAGTGCTGAGAAAAAGATGCCCCCAACCCCTGAAGATAATGGTTTCAGAAACTATTTTGAATTGTTCAATCTGAGCGAAAAGAAAGAAAAAGCACTTTTTGCTTCGAACTTTCGCTTTGTACTTAAAAACGAAATTGCCGATCAATCAACTTATGCCAGCTGCAGTCGACACGTACTTATCTAGTTATTCGTTTATTCACATGGAGACTGTTCTGCTTGTTTTCCTGACTCCTTAAGAATGAGTCCTTTTTGTAACGATCTTCGGACTTAAATGCCATAATAGCCTTTCGAAGTTGTTAGCATTCTCGGAGAGTCTCCACCTCCGTCCTTGGTGACATTATTGTCTATTTAAATGGTTTGTTCGACGGTGCTCCATTGTCACATCGGAAATAAAATCGAACGATTTATAGGTCAAGAACTAATTGATGTTGTTAGCTCGCAGTGCCTTGGGATATGTAGCGAGTTTTATAGCTCGTATAAACTGCATAAGAGTTTGATTTGATTGGTTTTAATTGGCCTGTAAGGTTTTCTTTCAGAAGTTTAATCGAACCATTTTACTTCCTTTTACAAAAAAGGAAGTATTGTATTCGCAAAAAAATTTTCACCTAAAATTCGGCCTTAATTTCCATTTTTCTCAACGCCAAATGAATGTTGAGTTTTTTTTTTCCAACCCGAGCACACGTGGATATGTGCCTAGGAACGTAAAGACACCCGAAATATCCATTTTGACGGTCCTCGAGTTAATTACAACGAGTTTTCTCGTGACGTCTGTATGTACGTATGTATGTGCATATGTGTGTATGTATGTCGCATAACTCAAGAACGGAATGTCCTAGAAAGTTAAAATTTGGTACGTAGACTCCTAGTGGGATCTAGTTGTGCAACTTCCTTTTTGGTTGCATTCGGATACTCCAAAGAGGGTCTTTTGCCCCTTTTCGGAGGGAAATCATTATTAATTTCGATGTAAACTCAAGTGATGTTATAATTCGGCGGACACTTGGCGATATATCGCTAGTCTTTTGGTCGCCAAGTTTTTTCGCCAACTTGGCGGCAAATTTGGCGTTTTTTTTTTTAAATCTGGTTTCAATTTAACCACTGTTGGTGATATTTAGAGAGTAAACTATTGAATCATATTAAAACTGCCAATAATGAGAAAAGGACATTAAATTGGAGTAAAAGGAAGTCATGTGATGCACACATCAGCTCGTTTAATTTAAAATTACCGTAAAATTAAGAATACGCCATATCAATTTCATTTTTTTTTTAATTTGAAACTTTTCAGAGATGAATTTATCTTTTCTTAAAAGTTAAATACTGTGAGAATTTTTCTCACCACCTTTTCCCCCCAAATAATGTTTAAAATGTGTTTTAGCTAAAAATATTTCATTTACTAATTATTCTAAATGCCACATACGTATTATACAAAATGATGATACTTGCTGAACCAACGACATTTTTTGACGAAACAAAATAAAACAAAAAGTTTTTTCTTCTTGGTGTGAGGAATATTGCTCACGGGGTGCCAGTTCTGCTAAAAGTAGGAATTTAAGATGTAACTCCTAATTTGCATGAAAAAGCTTTTTAAGTCTAGAACATCTATAATTTCTGTAAATGCACTTATTTTTGCGAGCCATAATATTCTCAAAAATAAAGCTATCAATGATTTTGCGCGCTGAAAAATTTCGCGAATTTTACGTGAACAGAACCAAAGATTGATTTTATGTATAAGGTTGAAATATTTCGAGAGGCTTAAGTTTTCGCGATTGTAATGGGCTCCCGAAAAAAAAAATGCTTTTACTGTATCAAATGAAAGAGATTACTATTGTGAAACACAACAATCGAAACAATCTTAGGATTGGGGTGTTGGTGCATATTTTCCTTTATGCCAGTGTTCCCTTCCCTAAATATGCTACTGTTTCACATCCTTTCTGTCTGCTTTGGCATCTAGATGCTTGTTTTATTTGTATTTAAAAAGTATGTTATGCACTCGATTTGAAAAATAAATAAATGAATCTGGGAGAAAGCATTTTCTTCCCCTCTTTTGTAATTGCAAATCGATTTTCCCGTTCTACTGTGCTCTCTTTGCTATGCTCTGGGCCTAAACAATTAGATCTTTAGCAATAGATACTTAGTTCAAATATCATAACTGCTCTTTGTGCCGTTTTTTATCTGATTTCGCTGGCCATTCTTTTGATTTCCGTCCCTAATGGTCGCTTTCAGCCTTTTAACAAACGCCATTGTGTTGGGAACACTTTCTTCCTTGGGAACAGCGATACACGCAGTTGACATCTGCAGTTCTCATAATTATTGTGTGTTTCGATTTATTATTTACTAACCTTGTTTCGATTTCCTGGCGAAGGGAATAATGAGGCGTTTCATTTTTAAAATTGAAATTTTTAGTGCGTTCAATTATGGCCCGTTCTGGTTGTACAACTCTTAAAGGCCGTGGTGGCCTGATCGGTAAGGCGTCGGACTCCTAACCAAAGGGTTCTGGTTCGATGCCAGCCAATCGAAGATCCCCCGTGTTCGTTAATGGTTACTGAGGCACGTTAAATTTGTCGTGATCACAAAGTTCTTCAAGTGAATTAATACCTCTGGGGGTGCTGGAACAAGGATTGC
The DNA here is from genome assembly GCF_026930045.1 of Uloborus diversus. Lineage (NCBI taxonomy): Eukaryota > Metazoa > Arthropoda > Arachnida > Araneae > Uloboridae > Uloborus > Uloborus diversus. Next base: position 88,718,964 of record NC_072738.1, read on the forward strand.
TAGGCTTCTGGTCTGGATCAGAAACAGAGCTGTCTTCAGCGCCCCATCTACCCGGTTAAACCATAAATAGTAGTAGGTGCGGGGGACCCTGGAGTCTGATGTGATGTACAACTCAAAGTACAGACCATGGGTTCTAAACCTTTTACAACCCTCGTATACCTATTTTTGTATACCATTAACTGTACCCCTAACAAAAACACTTTATTTTTATTAAAATGTGAAAGACCTACTGTTGACCTGTAAGAGTTTATTTAAATATAGTGGAAAGAGGAGCACATGTAAACATTTTTTTTTTATTTGTGTTTCTTCATTTTTCAAAAAATACCAATCTTTTCAGAGCAAAAGTTTTCCCATAATTGAATAGTCCTTTCTTTGTGTCATAGAATTTTTTGATATTTTTTAAAAATATATTTCTTTACTTCATGACATAAAAAAATGTCTTCAAATGTTCACATATGTCCCTACAAGAGGCACATGTAAAACAATCCATGTGAATAACGATAGATTGATTTGTTTTAATAAATTTAGATTTAGATCTACAGAATTCATTGATTTGTTTTAATCAATTTAGATTTAGATCTAAAGAATTCATTTTCATTCCGTAAATAGTCTGAAATCCGTCTCATATGAATAAATTCACATGAAGGTGAAAGAAGAGCAGGAATTGAGCTCTTGCGAGCACCTGTGCAAATTAAGACCTTTATAGGAGCAAAAACGTCGTTGCCGAAGGTGGCTGTGTCATTAATATTGGTGAATGTTTTAGTATAAGAAGTAAATTCAGTTTTCTATTTCCGTGAAATAAGCGCGTCTGCAGGGTATTGGAACTACAAAGCGTAGTTTTTGGGTTAATTCCTTCGAAGCATTGTCGTGGGAGAATCATGTTACAGTATACACGCTTCTTATCTTTGTTATTCTCTGGGATTGATTGCCGAACTCCTCCTCCTAAAGGCAGTAATTACTGGAATCGCTTCATCTTTGCGTTCCTTTATCCGGGGAAACGTTCGATTGCTTGTTTTCTGGCTTTCCAAATGACTTAAATGACTCCATGCATGATTTGAGGACACTTGAAAATATTTTTTGGGAACCTATTTAGAGATATACCAAACCAAAAGCCGTAATAGAAAAAAATATATATAAATTGCACTCTAATGCACTATAAAATGTACAATTTTCCACCTTATAAATGCATATTTTCTTAATTAATTGCATGTTTAAAATTGCAATGCTTATGCAATACATCCAAACTTGTATTAATGCAGTGGATAGGGACCACATAAAAAATCGCACAAAAAAAAAAATGTTCGAAACTTAACGAGTAGCTTTAAAAAGTTGTTTTCGCAACACAGTTATTTATTTATTTATTTATTTTTTTGGGCGCGGTGGATAGGGGCCGCATAAAAAAAGTCTCGCGTAGAAAATAACCCAAATTGCCTACTTTCAAACAAATCTAAGTGAACATGTTGACGGTTGTGACATGTAGGCAAAACATTAAGAGCCTATATGTCAAGGCCGGCTGGAGGCCCTAAAAGCCTTATAAGGTAGCAAGCTGATTCAGAAGAACAATATTTTCGTTTTTTGAATATATTGGCGCAACTACTTATAGTAGATCTTGGTAAAAGCGGCAGAAAAAAAAAAAAAAATAAGCAATTGCAAATGCAGCACGAGCAAGTTGAAATCTCGAAACAAAAATATTCAAAATGTTTAAAATTTGGAGACTTTTTGCTTTCCCAAAGTACTAAATGCGGTTTTTGGGGGTTATTTATTCTGCAAATTTTGTGGGACGATTTGAAACATTTGGGGATATTGAGGGTATTGCAAATAAGTATTGCTATTATTATTAATTTTTCTTTAATCTTTTTTTTTGAGGGGGGGGGATGCTTAATGTCTGTTTTTAGTTAAATGTAGGATGCAAGTATTTTATTTTATTCAATTCCATTTTTATCATTTAACAAAATTCGGAGTTTCATTCGGCAAATTAAGAATTTTCCCCTCCCAAAAATGAAGGTTTGGGGTGCCTCTGTGCAGATGTCTCATTCGACAGGTCATATCCTCACCTCTTTCATCCGCCATTAGTCTGTTGCAGCAGTCAGGAGCGTCCAGAACTTAAATATTTGGGAGGGCAGAAATTCACAATTTGCCGAATGATGATCGTTTTGCCGAATGGAACTCCAAATTTCGCCGAATGATGGCAATCATGCCGAATCGTTAGACAAAATTTGCGGAATAATGAAATTTTTGGGAGTTCACAGTGATCTCCCATCGGGGCGCCCCTGACAGCAGTGCCTCCTGAATTGCGAATCATTTCGTTGCTAAAAAGACGAATGAGCGTATCTCAAAAAAATCGAAAAATGAGTTATGACCACCACAAATATCTCCAAAGTCGATTTTATAATACAATAAAACCTGTAAAGTTGACCACCTGCCTAAGTTGACCGCTATTTTCAGGTATAGAATTAGATCTATGTCGTATAATTCAACCTCTATGAGTTGACCACTAAAATAGTGCACCGCAAGTGGTCAACTTGCACAGGTTTCGCTGTAAGTCCAATAGGCGTATCTCGAAAATAAACAGTAAAAAAGTTACAGTCCCTCACACTGGTGACGCTTTCAAGCGATACAAATAAACTGGAAATCTTTAAAATCGATTTTCTGCAAAAGTGAGATGCGCCCATTCGTCTTTTTAGCGACGATTTGAATTGCGAATGAGCAGCGCTTGCTAAAATTCAGTCGTCTTAACACAAACATTTTCCTGGAAACGAAACGCACTTTTTCACGCTTCTGGACGATCCATACCATAAAGCGTTTACAAGAGAAGCATTACAGTGCTTATCGCCGGCTTATGTGAACGCCACGGCCGATTGGGCTCGCGTTGCTAATTCGGTCGCGCTAAGTAGCCTCGAAAATCGCTCATCCAGCGGGATAAGCAAAAAGGGAAAAGTGATGCTTAATAGTGCAAATGATTTCTTCCCTATCGCCACTGGTCATTGAGTCATGGCCAGTGCCCGTCTTTTGATTCCCAGAGGAAAAAGTTCACGTTCGCTTTTCTGCTTCAAGAAAAAACGGGCGTCGCCCTCCAGATCGAAGTCATCCTGCATTACTTGGCCGATAAAATACGAGGTTACTCGTGTCATCACATGTTATTTTGCTCAACGGTTACTTGCTAAGTGTGGATTCAGTCGTAGCAACAAAGCAGGTCGTTGCCGTCGCTTAATAAGTGACTGCTCTCGCTCAGACCAGCGATTCTCAACCCTTCTTTACGCCATTTATGATAGTTTAAAAATTTGGCCATGAGACAATCCTCTTATATATATATATATATATATTATAGCGAATTCACTGAGCGAGTAACGCTGACGTCACCAACAATGAAACTCGCACCACGGCATGATAATTTGATAATATTTTTTGGTAGTGTTTGACATGCAGGGAATTGCTTTATTTTGACTATGCTGATTTGGATCCGGTAACTTAACTGTTTTACTGGAAAGACTCATTTTAGGAGAATGAAGAAACGAAAAAGTGATCAACAAAGAACTCTAGGTTAATCTACTGGAGTTAGGGTTAAGATTTCAACTATCAAACTATTACCAAGCAGGCAATGGCTTCGTTCAAATGTAGAAACAATTTTCACCTGTCAAACCATGCCGGGCGATTTTCTAGTATTAAAATACTTGTACTTGATGATGCAAACGTAAGCCTTTTCATAGAAATATATTTTGAAAGAAACCCCTCGAGTTATGTTTTATAACGCCATGTTTTACTGCAAAGCTGGTGTACAAGGTACAGCCTTACATCGAGCGGACAAATATAAAAATTACTGTAAAGGCAAAAGCATCATGTAACTATAAAAATAATTATTCGTTTTGTAACTTTAAGTCTAGAATCAACACAGCAATGTCAGGGGTCTGTCCAGGATTTTTTACAGGGTCCGTTTTTTGTGAAAAATCAAATAATTTTGTGAAAAATGAATTAATTTTGTGAAAAATCAAAAAATTTCGCAAAAAAAAAAAAAAAAAAATCGTTTTAACAAAAAAAAATTTTTTTTTTGTTAAAACGAATTTTTAGAATTTAGAGATGGCACAAACTGCATCAATTAAACTTAAAGTTGAGTGTTTTCCTCTTCTACGTCGAGAAAATCATTCTGGATTTTTTTTCTGATATTTGGCGGGGGGGGGGCATCGCTCTTTCAAGTATCAATATTTATCTACCATTCTACATTATGTTAAATTATACTAGATATATTTCTGTACAGTACTTAAAATAATTGTAAATAAAATAAAAATTGTAATTGTAATAAAATAAAATTCAGAATAGGGTTCAGCATTCAACTTTTTGACCCAAGACACTCTTAAAAAGCACAGAATTTCGTTTAAAACTTTTTATTTTAACGAAAAAAAAAAGATATTTCAATTGTTTACCTCTTAACAAAGCGTAATAATCATCAAAAATTTGAAAAATCAGATTCCCATAGCGGATGCAAAGAGATCGCAATTCTCAAAGTGAAGGCATCAAAAGTATAAAAAGGGCTTGTAAAAGAAATATTTCTGATAAAATTATTTTAAAATTGCATTTTAGAGTCCTATGATAAACATATCATTAATATCTGTGGACACAGTTGACCCAAAAAAAAAAAAAAAAACCATCTATTCAGCAATTTAATTTTTGACTCATAACAGAAAATGAAATTTTGCTTTAAAAACTTGAAATGAGAGTTCTAACAGAAATTAAGAGACTTTTCATTTATTTTAATCCTAATAAAGCGAAGTTAGCTTGAAAAAAGAACAAAATATGATTCTCATATCGGATGTTAAAAGATTGCAATTTTCAAAATGTAGACATCTAAAGAAAAAAAAAAAGGTGATTAAAAGAGTTTATTTAAAGTTAATCATCCTTGTTAGCATCGAAAAATCAAAACCCATATAATTTTCTCCCAAAATAACAATTAAACATCGCACCGCATCGTAAAAACGCAAATATTGACAAGCTGGCAAAATGATGAGAATATTTTCTAATCAAGTCATTATAAAGGTTCAACGCCAGACGCTAAGTGGTGATAATTTTGAAGTTGGTAACCCTATCTGAAGCGATCATATTTTTTCCTCACCCTTACTATCCCTTTGCAGTTCTAAGTTCATTTCGCAGATATATATTATTATTGTTTATTAAATCATGAGCGGAGAAAAGTGCTTACCAGTGCCTTTTCAGAAAAGTTTACAACAACACCGCTGCTAATTAGCTGTGATAAAACAAACAACCATTATATTTATTTGGCAGTAGCAATTATTTATCGCTTGCAGGAGCATCCCCCCATTGCAGGTTTTTTTTTTTTTTCAAAATTAGCCGATTTTGTATATAAGCTGATCCCTCTAATTTGACTTAAAAAAAGGTTCCAAAAATTATCGGTTTATACACAGAAATATGCGATATTTTGCTTTCAGATTTGCTCTTTCAATAAACAATTTGTGACAGATCCGATCTTGTTTATCAGAATTTTGTGAAGGGTCTGTTTTGTTTGATCGGGATTTTGTGAAAGGTCCGTTTTGTTTGATCGGAATTTTGTGAAAGGTCCGTTTTGGTTGATCGGATTTTTGTGAAGGGTCCGTTAACGGACCCAAATATCTTCTGGCCAGACCCCTGAATGTAATTTCTTAGGATAAAAAGTATTTGCACACTCCAGGAACTGGGCGGCACAGTGTTCTTGAGGCTCCCTTGGTTACTCTGCTTATGCTCAAGTGTGAATTATATATATATATATATATATATATATATATATATATATATATATATATATATATATATATATATATATATATATCTTTACAAGTATATTGATCTCTTTTTCCCTTGAGATGCCTGTCGAATTCAGGAAGATAAAATATGAAAAACAATGCTTCATTTTCAAACAAATTTCATCTCAAGCTGCTTTTTCTCAGTTTTAAGGTGATGTAAAGTTCGAGGAGGAGAGAGTTTCTTTTACTACAAAATTATGCTAAAATTTGAGGTATTGGTAATCCTAATATATAAACGGTGCCGTGACAATACTTTCTTCTCGAGGGTGCTCGAATTTTGTATCAAATCTTGTTCCGTTTGAAGCGGGGTTGAATTTATATAGCATTCAAATATTTTTTATTTGTTTAGGTATGGCATTGACTCGACGTTAAATCCCGGTTATCACAAATTTGCCATTTCAACTGAGCTTGCGCACGGACTTTGCTTTTTGGGCTTTCTGTTTTAAGATTTCGTGTTGCTAGTTTATATTTAGTTTGTGCTAGAGTCCCAACAAATTAATGAATGCGATTAGAGTATTTTCACAGCGATTTCGGGATACATTATATGAAACTACGGATATGAATAACTGATAATCTTTATGAAGAAAAGAGAAAAATTACCCTTCAATATTTATTGGTTTGGAAATATTTATTTAACGTAAACGTAAAACACGTTATGTACTTCAAAAATGATCGGAATATTACAAATATCCGTCTTTTGCGATATTTTACGTTAGGCGTAAACAGCTTAGTATTATACATTTGTATTTAGGTTGAGGGTTCCGCTTTGTATTGGAAGTGATGCTGCAGATCGAGTACGCTCTTCTGAGGTTAAAAATTTGGCCCTGAAAAGGGCCTTTGTTTGATTGAAAATTCAGGCTCCGAATCCATTACTAATTAAGACGCAAAACTCAATCTTTACCGAGGCGTAAAAACTAAATCAAAGACAGCTTTGTAATTTCTAATTTTTATCTATTATTTTCTCATATTAACAAATTTAAATGTTTTTCATTAGTTTGAGCAAGAGTTTCGAAATCAGCTAAGTCCGCACGCAAGCGCAATTGAAATGGCAAATTTGTGATAGCCGGGATTTAACGTCGAGTATGGCATTGTTGTTGAAGTTTGTTTGTCTTGATTATTTTCTTCACTTAATTTAATTTCATTCTCTGAGAAATAAAATATTTTTCTAATTTTCAGTAATCATAGCTATGATATTAATTATCGTTATATGGTTCTATAAATCGATTAATTTTAATTAGTTTGCTCTAGGAGTTGCATGATTTCTTTTTAGACTCTGCCGTGCTTTTAAATCTTTCCAAGCTCTGCTAAATCTTAAATGAAATCGTCTTCGACCACCTGTCGCTACTCCGTTCATGAAAGTCGTCGTCAGTTTTTTTTTTTTTTTTCATTGTCCACATCTCACGTCTATCAAAAATCAATGCCCTGTGATTTAGGCGGACGGTTGTTGCCATTCGCCACACCGAAACCGGTCCTTCCGTGCACGGTCAAGGTAGGCTGGCCACCATTTCTTTCGGCGCCACATTAGCCCCAAAAAAACTGGGCTATTAGTCACAATCTATCGTTTGAGCGCACGCGATAGGGCGGCTGTCGAAATGTCCCCGAAAATCCACCCCCCCCCCCAGTCCGGATTTTAATCTATCGTCAGATTAATTTCTTTCTCTCTATCTCTCTTTTTTTTTTTGTATCTATTGATGTCCAAATGGGGGCCGTAATATATGTATACAGTACTGATCAGAGTGGATGACTCACCACAAAAAACTGTGATGTTTATAAATGCACAAGAATAATAGCATTTTGCTAAAGGTTTATTTTATGGGAATGATTAATTTTAGTTATATAAGCACAGTATACATAAATAATTGAGAAAGGTATATTCAGTAAATTACCGCCCATTAGCCAGGGCTAAAGCAGAAATACGTGAAATACACCGCCAGCTCAGTCATTTCCAGCCGAGGACTGCAGTTTCGTGCTTATTTGCACTCATCAGCCCGGCATAGGAAAGTGACTGAGCTGGAGATGGAAAACCTCTTAAGGAAGCCAAGAGTGCGAAACAAACTGGTAGCTAATATAGAATTAGCAGACCTGCTAATTCTATACTATATAGAATTAGCATATACAATATAGACCTGCTAATTCTATACTAACAGTCTGGTCTGCTAATTCTATATTAGCTACCAGTTTGTTTCGCACTCTTGGCTTCCTTAAGAGGTTTTCCATCTCCAGCTCAGTCACTTTCCTATGTCGAGCTGATGAATGTAAATAAGCACGAAACTGCAGTCCTCGGCTGGAAATGACTGAGCTGGCGGTGTATTTCACGTAATTGAGAAGGGCGTCAATATTTGGTGTGGAAACCTTTTTTTTCCAATACAGCTTGGATACGATCAGGCATGGAAATACATAATTTTTCGCAATATTCTGGTGTAATTTCTGTAATCCGCACTTGTTTCATAGTTTCTCTTAAGTCCAAAAGTGAGGTGGGGCTACCTCAGCAACTCTGCCCTTTAAAATTACCCAACAGTTCTCGATTGAGTTTAGATCTGGGGAATTTCTTGGCCATTGCCCAAGGATCTGAAACCCCTTCTTTGCAATCCATGTCTTAACAGATTTAGTCTGGTGGCAAGGTGCTCCATCATATTGGAAGTGTGTGCACTGGTTCATATTCATAAACGTTGGTAACTTATCTTTTAAGCAGATCGAGATAAACAGTTCCATTAGTTAATTGATGTGCCTTTAGGCATGAACCACAATCCACATCTTCCCTTGGCACAAATGGCTTCTCAGAGTTGACAATCTCTTTTATTGGGAGGTCGTCGTATGTTTCTACAAAATGCATAAAACTGCAATACTTGAGTTTCGTCAGAAAACATCGCATGTTTCCATTGCTCCGCAATCAATCCCTGATAATTTTTAACAAAATTTCAGTCGGTCAGCAATGTTTTTGAGAGACAATTTAGGCTTCTTAGTAGGCTTGCAGGACTTGAAATTGGCATTGAATAGCCTCCTGCAGATAGTACTTTGGCTAAGAACATTATTATCTTTTGGTAAGCCAGCTTGGATTGCTTTCGCTGATTTTCTGGGTGACTTCTTCGGGGCCAAAATTACGGAATCATCCATGCGCTTGCTTGTGCTCTTGTGACGACCTTTTGGCTTTGAATATCCATAATTTCCGTTTTGAAATTACTTATAGACTTGGAAACTGTCTTTCATGCCAATTGTAATCGGGCAGCACTTTCCCAACCATTATTACCTTCTTCGCTCAGAATCTTTACTTGTGTATGCATTTCGCGTAAAATTCTTTTACTGGGCATGTTGATATTATTTTACACTTCTGCAAAAATTTATGCGTCAATGCACAGCGAAGACAACTACTAAACTAACCAAATGCCAAGCAAGAACACCTTCACTTTTCTAGACAACCAAAACAAACATCTGGCGCCAATACGTTAATATGAGTGGGAAAAACAAGTGAGTCATCCATTCTGGCCAGTAATGTATGTATGTATATATACACACACACACACACACACACACATATATATATATATATATATATATAAATAGAAAAAAAAAGAAAGAAATAAGAAAATATATATATATATAAATCGTTAATAGCTGTTTTGTACTGATAGTGATTTATTAGTTTTCCCACTCCGCTTCTGAAGTGAATAGTATAATTTTTACTCAACTAAGAAAGCGTATTTTTAGGCGTTTTCTGCTTTTAGAAAACATTAACATATCCGCAGATTTATTTTTCAGTACGATGATTTATTGAATGATGTCTTGTCGATACGAAGCTTCAAGTAACCGCCCTTAAGCTGGAACTAATTACAGAATTGCAAACAAATATCGAACTGCTCGTTACAACATCCAGAGGCTATGATTTTGCTCGTTTTATCTCTTCTCTCTTTTGCTTTCTTCTTATCTTGTTCCTTTTCGAGGTGAAGCTTAACCATGTTATCGGACCTCGTGCTGGTGTGCTAATATTTTTTGCTACCAGTGTTAAGGTATACTCAGCTTCTGTGTGTAGTTACTTTCCTGCACCTCGGTCATAGATATTTTCGAAACTACTGTCTCTGGGTGCTCTGTAACTGAGCTGTTCGGTTGTTGCTGGCAATGCAGGTATACTTTCATCAAAATTTTTGCATTCATTTTTTTTTTCTTTACAGCCAGAACTCAATAATACGAGCTCTCTTAACGCGAATTTTCATCGCCATTAATGTGAATTAAATCTCCGATGTGCTTTTTACAACGTTAACGTACTATCTTTTCATGAATCCAGCAGCTAGCGAATAAAAAATGGTTCAAGGATTCTAATTTTTGTGTGACGTGTACGGAATTAAAGTAAAACTGTTGTTTCGAATTTCCTTAGTCTGGTATTGAAATGGGCTCGTATTTTAGGCTCATCGAATATGAAACATTTATAGGTAGAATGCGTGATTTGTAATTTTTATTCGACGGGAAGTTTTTGCCAAAACCGCTTCTCATGTGAAAGTTCATATCAACTTGAAAATCGCCCGTCAAGGTATGACGGGTGAAAATTGCTTCTACATTTGAACGAAGCCATTGTCTGTTTAGTGATATTTTGCTAGTTGAAATTTTAACCCTAAACTCCAGTAAATAGCGTTCATTGTTGACCACTTTTTTGTTTCTTCATTCTTTTAAAATGAGTCTTACTGGTAAACAGGGGCGTGCACCGAAATTTTGAGGCCCGTCATTAATAACTTTTCCGGACCCCCTCCATAATGGTTACCCCCATATTTCATGCCTAGTTTTAAAAATATTGAGCCCCCTTCAGGCTTGGGCCTGGGCCAACAGGTGCCCCCCCCCCTGTGCACACCCTGTCAGTAAAACAGTTAAGATACCGGATCCAGTTCAACTCTGTCAAAATAAAGCATTTCCCTGCATGTCAAACAGAACCAAAAAATATTATCAAATTATCATGCCGTGGAGCGAGTTTCATTGTTGATGACGTCAGGAGCGTTACTCGATCATTGGCTATTATGTATATGAAGATACGACGCGCCAAGGGCGGATTCAGGTGAGGGTCAAAGGGTCAGCTGATCCCCTGTGGCAAGAATTTTATTATGATAATTTTTTAAGTTCAATTTTTTATATTCGAAAAAATAGTTACATGGAATCAATGTTAACCCTTTTTTTTACTTGGTTCTGCAAGGTATTTCTTCTCAGCGTGTCAAAATTCAAAGGATTGACTGGGTTCGTTCACTGGGCTATTGCTATTTTGAGTTTTTTTGTTCATTTTCAAAATTTTGTGAATTTTCAAAAGTATAATCATTTCTAATGAGCTTAACGTTTTTCAGAGCACTCTTCCATCTCAATCCATGCATATGTGTGTGTGCGCGTGCTTTTCCCAACGTGACCAACCTGTCTGCCTAAAGAAATGCTTTTTATGAAAGTTTGAGGGAATATGATCCATGGTGAAGTTTGCACCATTGGAAGTTTTAGGAGGAGGGGGTGGCAATTTGAAAGGGTTTTGTCTTATTTACGGTGAGCGGTGCTTCGTAGCATATGAAGGGTGCTCCATCACCCTTTGAGGGATGGGCACACCTGCTTAACTGTTACTTTTTTACGATGGAGGTTTGTCCATTGAAATTTAACCTCCCTTACAAAAATTTCTGGATCCGCCCCTGCAACGCGCCTATTAGAAAAGAAAATGATTCTGTCATGGAATAATCTGTTTGATCAAAAATGGCGTACGCTCGAGCTCTCCATTTCGTTATCATCACGCTACCAGCTGAGCTGCGGCGGGAAGATGTGTATTAAACCTTACAGGTGTCATGACGCTGTCCGATAATAAAGTATTTCTACGTTGATCTGATAGTTCATTTTTGTTTTCTCTTCTGTCCTTTTTTTTTACCGCAACGAAGTGCGTAACTTCCGCTGCGGTTGCTGTTTAAACTTCTGTCATCGGAGGCCATTCACATGGAACTGATACAGCATGCTCGTCAGTCGCGTGGAATTATCGCCGGATTGTAACAGATGAAATTGCAAGGCAGTTCTCGCACGTCATTTTCACTTTTTTTGTGTTCTCATTCAATAATGGCGCGAAATGCTTCATTTTTTTTTATTTGTTTGGCAGAAGCATTTTTTTTTTTTTTTGTAAATTGATTGATAAGGTCGGATTCTAATTTTTAGTGTTAGATTTATGTTATTGATGTACCTTTAACGAGGCCTATACAAAAAAAAAAAAAAAAAAAAAAAGATACATTCAAAATACCTTTGTTGGACTTAATTCTTTGAAAAGTTGTGGTTTTTAACCTTCTATACTCTTATGATGTCCTGACATTCAATATGTGGGAAAAATAAATCGTTAAAGTGATTGAAGGTGAAGAATTTTATTTTATTGATTTTAATCATGGTATTTTTGATTGGTGTAAAATAAACCTTTTAACGTTTTAGTTGTGATTTCTCAAGGATGTGATTAGGTGATTTTTTTTTTTCAAACTTTCATTGAATAAGAAGTCTGCTACCTAGTCACACTTCAAGTCCCTCCATGTATTAGTTCACGGTGAAATCTTGCATATAAGATACACTGCGATGCAAAAGTTTAGACAATGACGTTCTTAATGCAAAAGTTTAGACTCTATTACGAGTTTCTGTGATTTTTTTTTTTTTTTTTTTTTGTATATGGCAGCGGTTCCCAACCTTTTTGATTGTGCGGCCCACCAGTTTTGTAGAAAACACGATTAAGGCCCACAAACTACTATACATTACTTGCACAGCCAAACTTTACTATCTGGAGGGTGCCTGTTCATAACTGTACTTAAGTGTGAATAATATACCGTATTAGGACTGAAAGTGCGTTAAAAACAAGAGTTCTGGAGATGTTAATCCCTTTTTCCCTTTATATTGCATTACATATATAAATACACTGCACAAAAACAATTTTCAAAATATTTTTCAAGGAAGAAAATAACTTTATTGCATTCACTTAGCTGGCATAGCTGTAAGGAAACTCAAAAACAAGTCCTCAAAGTTAAAGCTCCTTGGGATTTTTGGCATTGTCTTTCCTCTACGATGGAGTTGATATCTGGATTGAAACTGGATGATTTTAGTCTCAAATAATTCGCAACATTCAATGCATTTCTATATTATTTTTTTTTAAAAAACTGCAATGAAAAGTCTCATTCAAATAGGTAGGTTGTCGAAAAACCCCTCAAGTGCCTCAATTCATTTTTGCCAGAGTTCAGCAAAAGAGGATCATTTTTAACTTGAAGCTTGAATCTAATACTAGCTTCTTTGGCAATTTTCATTAAAGAAGTTTCTGATTTATTAGGTTTCATCTCTTCAATTATAGGGGAAAGTTCCTAAGAAATATAAGAAATCTTAATCCTAAAGTTCCTTATTGGCGATGAGCCAGGAGAGTTTTTGAGTGATAGTATATCTAATAAATAAATTTTCGCGAAAAACGGAAATTAAGACTACAAGTTTTATCTTGATCCAGATTCCCGACCAGTGTCCACGGCCCAGTAACACGCTGTTCGCGGCCCACGGGTTGGGAACCGCTGGTATATGGGAATTTAAAAGAGATGACATCACAGACCTCTTGTACTTAAGGTCTGCCAACGATAACACTTGGTAGTCGAGATGCCGCGAGCTGAGCAGATTGTAGCGGATGAGGTAACTAAGATTCGGCAGTTGAAAGCTGAAGGTAAGCTTGTTTCTGAAATTTCAGCTATTATTAGTCGATTAAAGAAATCTATTTATCGAGTTTTATCAAGTCACTGCAATTATAAAGCAAAACGCAGATCTGGGAGGCCGCGTGTGACGAATAAACGGGATGATCGTTAGATCCAAAGATTAGCAAGTACCCAACAAATGACTGTTCGTGAAGCTCAAAGCTCCTTGGGGCTTTCGATATCAAAGGATACGATTCGTAGACGAATTTTGGAAACTGGGACAATGGTTCACTGCAAAATGAAAAAGAAACCAGCTCTAAAGCCACATCATAAATCACAACGAATGTTGTGGGCTCGAAATCATATGTCATATGGATCAAAATGGATATCAGTAATATTTAGCGACGAAAAAAAGTGGAATCTGGATGGTCCAGACGGCTGGACATCGTACTGGCATGACTTACGGAAGGAGCCCAGATGTTTTTTTAGTCGCCGACAAGGTGGTGGCTCTGTGACGGTTTGCAGGGTTCGTACGCCCTTGAAAAACCTTGAAAAGTGCTTGAAAAAAAAAAGTTCATTTTCAAGTGCTTGAAAACCTTGAAAAAGTTTTAAAACCTTGAAAAAGTTTCTTAGTGCTTAAATTCTCTCAAAAATCAACGAATTGTGCTTAGAAGTTTTAAAAAATTATTTCACCAATGCAATTTTCTGAACATGTGTTCAGTATGCAACATCGCGAAAAATTGCTTCCGTGTTTGGGATTTCAATCCTTTTGCATCTTGTAAATATTTTGATGTTTTTTACAACCGAAAGATATTTTGACATATGGTACCTTAGATTAGTTTATTTTTTGTTTAATTTCATTAATTAACAAAGAAATTAATTTGGAAACCATGACAACATTGAACTTACTCGGGTTTCGCGGAAAATTGCTCTTGTGTTTGAAATTTCAATCTTTTTGCATCCTGCAAATATTTAAATATTTTGGCTAATCAAATGCTAGTTTCGCATATGCTACCTTAGATTAGTATATTTTTTGTTTAATTTTAATAAAAAACAAATAAATTTATTTCATGGGAAACATGCCACGTGGAACGAACTCAGACTTTGCGAAAAATTGCTTCTCGTGTTTGAAATTTCAATCTTTTTGCATCTTGCAAATATTTAAATATATTCACTAATCGGATGTTATTTTCATATTTGCTACCGTCGATTAGCATATTTTATGTTTAATTTCAGTAAAATATAAGTTTATTTTATGGGAAACGTGACAACATTAAACTTAATTCGCGAAAATTTGCTTCCCTTGTTTGAGATTTCAATCCTTTTGCATTTTGTAAATATTTTTATATTTTTGGCAATTAGTAGTTATTTTGACACTGCTACATCAGATTAACTTTATTTATTTATTTTTTTAATAACTAAAGAGATAAAGAATTTATTACCTTGGTCTTGTTTAATTATTTGCTTATTTATTTTTGCAATTTTGAATGATTATCTTTACCTAATTTTTGGTCATAACAGATTTTTTTAAAAAAAATTTAAATTTCAGCAGTTGAGCACCTAACAAATTAACTTAAAGTTTGTATTTTAAATATAAAGTTGATTTATATAATTTTATTTATAAGTACATCATTTTTTTATGTCTGCTAAAATAAATAAGGTGTATAACAGGGGTGGTTGTGTTATGATTATTCACTTGAAATCCAGTAGTGTTCGTTTTTATGCTTTTACCTCCCTATATCTCCAATTTTCCCCTTTTCCTCAAATGTTCAAAATTACTACTTTATTAAGGTTGTGGGTACTTGGAGCTTACTGAAAGAGGCTTTAATCAGCAAAGGGGTAGATAGCTTAAGGAGGGTCATTCATCTTCATTTAGATCTAATAAATTGACCGGTACCAGCCTAGCTAGGCCCAGTGCCTGTTGTTGGTTATCAACAGGCACTGGGCAGGGTATTTCTATGCAGAATATTTTGACTTAATAAACTATTTTATGAATTGTATGCATAGCAAAAGTTATTGTTGTACATATGTATATTCAAGTAATAGGGGTCTTAGTTTTAAAAATTATTCCCCCCCCCCTCGCCCCATTTTGCTCTTTGAAACTTTCAGGTAATTTTTTATGAACTCACAAATCACAATTACACCTGAATATTATTGCCTTTCTAAATTTAAATTCTAATTTCAACAATAACCCATTTTTTCCCAAAATAAAACTACTTTTATCATAATATATATCAACTTCTTGTGAATCTTTTCAATTTCGAAATATGGCTCTATAAATCTGAACTTGCACATTTATTGTCTATTGCAAGTTAATCAATGAAAGCTGAATAGGCTCAAGTTTGCATTCAGAGTATTTATCACTGCTTAAGCTGCTTTTGTATATTTTGAGGTGTAGAGACTGGACTGTGGACTTTCATTAACTTTTCTTACTTCCTAATTTTTAAATTTACTCGAGGACAGTTGAAATGCCTTATTGGCTGAACAGCTAATAAATACATACGAATAATTGATTTGCATACTTATAAATGATTTGCAAACCTAATATTTTTAGAACTTAATAGCGCAAACTGAAATAACTTTCTGGGTATTGTTTTTGTCCTAACCGCCCTTATATTGTAATAAACCACACTGTATAAATATTGGAAATAAATGTTGAAACCGGGGGGGGGGGGGGGGAGAGTGACTTCAAAAACTCCTCTCTGACAATGCCATTGAACTTGGGTATTTTAGTTTCTTCCCATAAAAGTTAAAAGCACTTATGAAAGGTTTTTTTTTTCAAGTATTAATTTGCTGATTCTAGAAAATATACAAACCTCTGACTGCTGCAACCTTTGAAAAACCTCAAAATTAAACCTCTTGGTATCTGCTTCTCTTTATGACCAAACTTTTCAAACATTTTCAGAAAAACATTCAACGCAGTAGATCTTTCATCAAAGCGTCTCTCGTTGTAGAAAAAGCAATTTTGTTTTCCTACACTTTTTTGTATTATTGCCTTATTTCTATGTGTTTGTAGTAAATGAAATCTGCATACAATACTTTTAGTACAAATTTATGATATTGCCTTGAAAACAAAATTTTTTACCTTGAAAAGTACTTGAAAAGTGCTTGAATTTTTTTCTGCCTAAAGGGTATGAACCCTGGTTTGGGCAGCGCTTTGCTACAATGGACAAGTGTCTTTGACCTTTACCAGTGGTCGCCAAACATCACAGCATCACACTAAGACACTAGAGCATAATCTCCTACCATTTGCTGAGCTTATAGGGGGACCTCAGTGGGAATTTCTGCAAGACAATGCTTCGATTAACACTGCAGGAAACACAAAATCTTGGTTAAATTCAAATAATATAAAAGTTCTCAATTGGCCAGCGTGTAGCCCAGACCTCAACCCTATAGAGAATCTTTGGGGCATCATGTGCCGCAAAGTTTACAGCAATGGTAGACAATACACTTCTGTATCGGAACTTAAGAGATCTATTGAGGAAGTATGGTACGGAATTGAGCCCCAAACCTTGCAAGATTTAGTTTCTTCGATGGAAACTCGTATTTATGAACTAATAAAGAAGAATGGATGCACAAGCAGGTTTTAAAACTGTTTTATTTAATTTTTATTTCGTTTGTGTCTAAACTTTTGAGACAATATTAATTTTTTGTTACAATGTAAAAATTTGTAAAATGCACAAGTCAACTTTTCATTGCTATAAATATTATATAGTATGCATAGCACCTTAGACTAAAGTAGTCTTAGGAAAACTGATTAAATAGATTTCGAAATCTGTGTGAATTTGCTCATTGTCTAAACTTTTGCGTCGCACTGTACTATTTAAACTAGCTATTTTCTTATATAGTACGAGATTCAACTGAATGCTTAGATACAATTGCACAGTGAAGTTATTATTATTTCAATAAAGTTTTCAAATGCCTTTTGTTGCATGTTGTATAGAGAAGTTAAAAATTTAATTTTTCTCATTCTGTAATAATAACCGTTAAGAGGTGGGGGGGGGGGGGAGCGGCAATGATCTGAATTATAATTGAAATGTAAATGTTTCGCAATTTGAGATGATTTATGTTTTACTATCTGTTGAAAAGGACAGAAATAATGCTTATATTTGTAGAGAGTGAAATACCCTTCGAATGCAATTCCTGCCGTGCCGCGAATAGAGGCAGGAAAAAGTGTTTTACAGAGATTTTGAGTTTTCAATTGGCGGGACTTCCGCCAAGTTCTCAAGATTTTTTTAAGTATAATAGCAACTTACCTCATTACATTTCGGTTTAAATTTAATCTTTCGAAATATGTAGGCAAAACATACATCAGATGGCTTACAATTTTACTTTTACAAAACACTAATTTGAATAACTTAGAGATTCTTATGATATATATATATATATATATATATATATATATATATATATATATATATATATATATATATATATATATATATATATTTTTTTTTTTTTTTTCTGGAAAAATTCAATTCCGTGAGTCATGGAAAATTAGGCAGAAGTCATGGATTTGAAGATTTAAAAGGTTGTTGATACTCTGTTTAATGTTTATAGATTTTCTACGAAGATTAAATTTTATTATTAGTTTAACTTTCATATCCATGCTTCAATTTTATAATTGTAGCATTTGAAACTTTAAGTGTGATCAAAACCAGTAACTTATTATTTAAAGAAACATATCCTCCCTGTGATATTTATATTATACATCAAATGTCGGACATTCTTCCGTATAAGTAACATCCGGTTATTTGCCATTTATCCCACACATCAGCCGAATATTCACTGAACATCAGTTACATCTATATAGTCTTGATCCCCCGCAACCTCAATATGAGTTATTGGAAGTTATGACATTTTTGTTCCTCTGACATTATCTTTTGAAGCTTCATAACTTTCAATGTGGCTCATTTTCAGTCATCTGGTTCGAAGCACACAATACATAAGCAGAAGCGGAGAACGCGCATTTATGTGCGTCTTGGAAAACCTCTTTATTTGACCCGAATCCCCTCCCCCTCCCCAAACTCGTTTCTTCTCCATTATTTTCGACTTCCAGGCCAAATGGTCGCTTGATTGAATTAGACTGAATTCGTGTAGATGCGTACGCATGGATAATGACCGAACAAAAAGAACTCGTTTTTTTTTCTTCTTTCATGAATCTTCAAAGGAAAAGAAATATCTTCGTGAACTTGTAAATGTCGCTCGTGCGCTGCTTTGTTCAGAAAGATTCATTCCATGCTGTTGGAGGAATGTGAAATGGGATGGTAAACCACTCTATTACCACACTGCAAGGGTGCATTCAGAAAATTTTCTAGGGAGGAGCGCTTGATTACTATTACCTAACCTTTACTACGATCTTGGTTTGCAAATGTTAATCACATTCGCTAATCCGGCTTAAATTTCGAAGCATTTCCGTGGGAAAACCCCCGAATATCCTCGAAGATTGACTAAAATTTCGTTTTTTGAACTTCACTATCGAAAAATTTCTGGTGGAGAATGTCGCTAGGGAGGTGCGATCGTCTCCATCGCTATTGCGATTGAATACTTGGAACAAATGTAGACAGCAGGATTAATATTTGATTTTGAGACATTTCGCTCAGTATGAGAGTAAAGAGCCGTGTTGATTGGCTATGAATCGTTTCTTGGCGAGTTTTTTTTTCCTTTTTAAATTTTGTGAAGGATTGTTCCCCCCCCCCATTTCAAAAGTTTTCATTTCGAGCTAAGCTGCTAATATATATATGTCTGTTACGCACAATGATTGTTAAGTATCCTACCTTTACGCGGTTAAAAGAAGTTCTGGTTGCGCCACTGGTTTTATCTTCTGAGCGAACGTGAGGAGGTTTTTTTTTCTTTGTAATCGATGCGACGTTTTCGAAAGCTGATGAATAAAATTTTAGGAGAATAGGAATTTGATGTTTTTAAAACAAAATCATAAACTCACAGATTAAGGTCAATAACTGCAATATCTATAAATATATATATTTAGCAAATGACGTTTTATCTATTTCTTTTTTCGCTCTGTTTTCGAACGTTTGTTCCGCTTGGCTCGATTGCACGCTTCGGAATATATTTGTAAACAGTTCCGCCCTGTTGCTTTCAAATGCCTTTCCTTAAAGCGTACGGGAATAAGAACAAAATTTTGTTCATTCTGGCTTCTGTGATTAATTGAAAATTCACGCATGTGCTTCGAACGCTTTGTTTTACCGTTTTGGCTCTATTTCATTTTCATTGTTGGCAACACCTCTGAATCGGTTCATAAACAGCGTTTGCTTCATTTGGGATGGACCGTTTACCATTCTTCTATTTGAACTATTGCAAGATATTTTTTTTCCTTGGTATTTCGTTTGATTCTAGTTTCGTTTTAGTTTTAGTTTATTGGACTTGTTTGATAATGATCCCTGTTTAGCTCGTGTAAAATATTATAGGAGTCTGGAAATTACAACAGCATTTCTATTTTAGATTTGAAAACATTTTTGGTATCAGGTAATGCGAGTTAAGCTACCCTGAATAATTCCCATGAGCATAAAAAGAAAAGGATGGCAAAAGAATGAAAAACATGTTTCACTTGTTTTATCTTTTCTTCCATCTGGGAAATTTTCCCCTTCCAAGACCAAATTTTGTAGTTTCCTGAAATTCTGGACGAATTAGGAACTAAGGGTTGTTTTAAAAATTCTTTACACAGCTGGTTTAATGGAAAAAATAATGTAATTTTGTAAAAATATGTGATAAATACAGGTAGAGACGATCATAAAATTGAGGCACACAATGGTAGTAGGTAATGTTAGTTGCAGCTAGACCCTACCGAAATTTTGGGATCGAAATTCATGCACGGTGAGCGCTGTTATAACGGAGGTGCGATGGGGGTATCGCCCCCTCCTTGAGCAGAGACAGGAACTTTCGCTCGGACGTTTTCGATATTGGAGTTCAAAAAACCACAGCTTTACACGTTCTTTGTTACGGGAAGGGCAGTTCTTTGGTTCCCCCCGGGATGTTTTTCAAAATAAAAAACGCAATAGTAGATCATCTTTGGTAACGTTAGCGGATGGTTCCGCCTTTGTCTTATTGTGTTGCAAATTTCTATTTATTTTGAAGCTGCATTTGAAAATTTCTGGATCTGTTTTGTTTTCTTTTACTGCACATTAGCTGAAAACTCAAAACTAAAGTCTGAAAGCTGTCTAATCATGTTAGCCAGTTCAGTGGTACCCAACCTTCGGCCCGCGAAGCTGTTTCATGTCGCCTGTTACGTTCAATGTTGCGTATCGAAAACTTCTGATAATTTTCATTCGGTATTAAGAATGATTTTTTCAAATTTAGGGCCTAATGGTCAGATTTTGGTTTGTAAAAGACAGATAAAAATTTTATATTGATAAAATTTTCGATGGCACAGTATGCGCCATGACCCCCCCCCCCTTCCGGTTGGCACCCATTGCCATAGACGCAGCACATTAGCTTAGGTAAAGCAGGTGACAGCTTCATAGTCATCTCATCTCGTGTTTTCAATAATCTTTACGAGACACTTGAGATAATACGCAGTCTTGATCATTCTTTAGAAAAGCGTTTTCTTCACCCTTAGGCTGGCATGACTAGTTTAGTTCGATATTTATAACTTCCAAATATTTTAATATCTGTGAGATCGCCCCAAAGAAAGTTTTTACTTCTTGCATTGTCGAAAATAGATCGTTCAGTCCATACTAGAGCCGATTATACTTAATGAGGAAGCGGGTGCGTTTCTAGATAAGATAAGATGATAAAGATGTATTAATAAAACACACATACATAACAAAGAGTAAACAAAAAAGCAGGGTTAGGTTTTGGACTGTCCAAAACTGTTTGAAACTGTCTTAAACTGTCCATAACTATGCTTAAGCTAAAGGGGTGTAATCTAATCAATTCATATTTACTACAATATCTGTAATGCATAAATACAGGTATTAATGAGGTTTAATTAAGGAGTATCTGATAATATTTTTTTCCAAACTGATCATCGAGTGCAGTTCATTAGTCTTGAAGTCGAGAGTGAAGTCATATTTCTTCAAAAAGTCCAATCCGAGAATGAAGGGGTCCGTGATATTAGCGACGAATGCCGTATGATGGTAGGTGGCATTCCCAAACACTATTTCCAGGTCCACTTTACCGTCAATCTCGATTTTGTCACCTGTCACAGTCTGGAGACTTACGCGTGGCGATGTCCACAGCAGTTTCAATCCAAATTCACGAGCCACATCTGTCCTAATGATTGTCACATTGGCTCCAGTGTCGACAATCAGTCTGCAGGGGTTCCCATTTACATGTGCGTAAATGAGAAGTCCATCACTGCCACTACTAGAAGAGGAAATCTGCAGAGCTCTGGTTGTGGTGATTTCCTTCCCTCGCGTAGCTTGGCGAGCCGGACAACTCCTTCGCAGGTGTCCTTCACTACCGCATTTCCAGCACTTCTGCTCTTGTTTCTTTTGGGCTGTTATGCTGCTCAGATGTCTTGCCAAGTCACAGAGTTGTCTCTCAAGTTCAGCGAGGTGGGACGACCTGGAATCAGACTCATCAGCTTCCTGAGTCCGGATTAAATGACGATCCACGCGGGTTGCTTCTTGGGCGGCCTCGTATCTCATCGCATATACCAAAGCGGATTTCAGGTCGTTTACATTCGCCATCCGGAGGGCCTTCTGGATCTCAGGATTCCGAACTCCGTCGATGAAGTAGTTGAGTGCCAGGTTGTCTCGAACATCCGCAGGACAGTCGCAAAAAGCAAGATGCGACAGTCTCTCGACGTCCGCCGCTAGCTCTTGCAGCGTTTCCCCGGTTTTCTGGAAACGGGACTTCAACTGGAGTCGGCTGAAATCTTTCTGGCACTTCTCACTGAAGCGAAGCTCCAACGCAGCTGTGAGGGCGGCCAAATCCAGGCGCTGGCTGTCCGGAAGGGTCTGAAGAATGTCCGCTGCGTCAGCTCTCAGGGATGCTGCAAGATGGCAGGCCTTGGTAGCAGAGTCCCATCCGTTCGCTTCCGCCACTATCATGAACTGAGTTTTGTAAACCTGCCACGAAGTTTTCCCATCAAATGTGGCAAGTTTAATGGACGGTCGAGCAACCGATGTGGGAGCGCCAAACTGTACAGAGCTGCTTTCCGCGGTCGCCAATCTCCTTTCCAGGTCTTTAAAGATGTCTTCTTTAAGTTGATGAAATTTTCTATCTTCTTCTTCCAGTCTATTTTCTACAGCATTGCATCGGCCTTCAACGGAACTTAATTTTTCTTCAAATTTCTCTTCGATTTTATTTTCCACTGCGATGAATCGGCCTTCAACTGCCTCAAACTTTCCTTCAATAGCATCAACTCGATGCTCTATCTCATTAAATTTATTTTCCATTACAGTCTTTACCGAAGTAAGATCGTTTTTAATTTCCTCTTGGTTAGAAACTAGGTCATTTTTCAGCACCGTTAAATCACTTTTCAATTGGTTTTGATTAGCCGCCATATCACTCTTCACAGAGCTGATTGCGTCAAGAAGTTGTTTTAATTGTTCATCCATTTGGCGAGTAATCGCCAAAAAAAATAAAGTCCTAATTCAAAAAAGTCTTTATGAAAAAATGTCCAAAGTCACACTTACTCCAAGAAAGTCCAGAAGAAGCCCCACGTTGGGCGCCAAATTGTAACGGATCCGGTGCGACTTCCACTTTCTTGAAAAGATGACACAGTTCTTGATAAAAACACAGGAAATTTATTTACACTATGTACAGGAAATATCGTCAACAACTGCTAAATTATTCATCAGCAATTAAGCAATTATCACACAACACCGTAAACTCAACGTTTACACACGTATTTACTTCCAAATACGAAAACAACACAGCGAAATGCCTCGCAATAAACAGAGCAAAAATGCTCTCAGTTCGAAATATCAATCGAAACTCCACTGTTTATCCATCGCTAACGGCTTATATAGACACCGAAAAGAAATTTCTCAAATATTCCACACGCTTCTGTAAAGTAGTAGACCGTTATCAAATTTTATCAATGAACAAAAAGGAAATAGGGGTCGTATACTTTAGCCATATGAAAAGGGGTTGTATATTCATTACGGGAAACTATTTACAGGTTACGTTACTACAATAATTTCTATTTACAGGATTTGTAACAATATATATATATATGTATATATATATATATATATATATATATATATATATATATATATATATATATATATATATATGTGTGTGTGTGTGTAAATTTTTTTAGTATTGAAAAAAATAAGAAGCAGTGAATCTTGTATACTTTGTAATGGGGTGCCCCAATTCCAATACTTGTGTCAAACAAAACAAAACAAAAGCAAAGATTTTTTTTTAATGTTATGGAAAATTCAACTTTTTTTTCTTTTCCCTCCATTTAATTTAAAGTGAAATTTTCTAGCAACGGTCTTGTCAACATCAGTCTACCAAATCAGGGGGAAAATCAAATATCTGATGAGCGCGTTCCGTTCATTTCAGTGTGACTGCTTAATTTAGAGGCTAACACATATCTACAAAAGCTGGCAACCCTGAAAACTAATAGGTACTTCCATTTCCGCCTGTAAACTGGATGTTTGACTTTCAATCTCATCCGTGGTCAGACTATAAAGACTATTTTTACTAACTTGGTTTGCACTAAAAGTATGAAATAAAATAAAAAAAGACTTCTTGAATTAACCCCGCAAAAAATGAAATTGCTTTTCATATCGTTATATTTATATGTTGCTTTTTATGTATTTACATTTATGCTAATTCTAAAGCAGCTAATACAATTTGAATGAAAAAAGTTACGGGGGAAATATAGACGGTAAAAAGTTATTCGCTCAAATGCATACCATCTGTTCTCCTCTCAAGTCTTTATTTTTAATTTTATTAGCTGCTTTAGAATTTACATAAATATCTATTTGGGAGAGCAACAGCAATTTTCGTGTATTATAAACAGAAGTCTTTTTTATTTTCTACTTTTTAATGCGAACCAAGCTAATAGAAATAATCTAGATTCATTTCGTTTTTAAACATTTTATTCATGTAATGCTATGCAGTTTTTCTTTTGAATTAAAATAAAATTACCTTCAGAAGAGTCCGATGGGACTAATGCTGCTTTGCAGACTGTACTTCGTTTTCTTCAGATGACGTTAACTTTCTCTTTTTAGAGCAATCTTTTTCGTCATTTT
Source organism: Uloborus diversus (assembly GCF_026930045.1). Taxonomy (NCBI): domain Eukaryota; kingdom Metazoa; phylum Arthropoda; class Arachnida; order Araneae; family Uloboridae; genus Uloborus; species Uloborus diversus. The sequence continues at coordinate 88,743,567 of NC_072738.1, forward strand.
AAGTTTTTTCTTTGGGTTTAAAAAAGCTTGTTATCGGTTTTGCTCGCTTCATTATGCAACAACTTTCACTTAGAATGTACTATTTTAAACAGACTGTACGTTTCCAAAAGAATATGCAGTAAATACTGGCTGAAAAATCAATGTGATTGCAATGGATACTCTAGTTAGCAAAGGTCATTTTGACTATGATCTATGACACACACGAGACCAGACCAACAAAAACCTCTATCGTTTCGAATTCCGGCTATGCTATCATTTTTGAATTCGAAGCCCAATGATCTTTAAAGCAGCAAACAAAAACATTTTCTTCAACTCAGAAACAGAGGAATTGTCTTCAAGAGCTGAGGAGGCATGGAAAAAAGGGAGAAATGCATTCCACGAATAGGCTTTCCAGGAAGATTAACCGAAGGACAGTCGTTTCGCGCACTTTCTTAGAAGAAGAGTAAAAGGGTGAAATTCACAGGTTTGACAAGTAAAAAAATGAACATTTCAAGTTCATGGTTAAAGGTCATTCAAGTTAAAAGCCATTTCGCTCTGTTATCTGGATTAGTACTGTTCTTTGGTTGTTCTGTTTCTTAAAATTGTGATTCCTTAGAAAACCGAAATGATTGGAGTGAAAAGAAAGTATTAGTTTTTTTCAAGTGATGAAAAAAGGAAAATCGTAGAATACTGGCCAAGTTAGATTTGCAGCAATTGCTAACCTCAAGAGGATAAATAATGAAAAAAAAAAAAAAAAAAAATCAGGGACCAAAAAGCAATAAAAGACTTTTTCTTGAAAAAGATATGCTTCAAGTTTCTTTTACTGTCAAAATGATTCCTTAAAATCGCAATAAAGCACTTAATAATGTAATAATAGAATAAATACCTAACAAAACTAATAAAGAGGAATTTTAATCAAGAGCCCATATTGTCTTTAGTATCGATTTCAAATTTTCACCATCATATTTCAAACTTCTATAAAAAGTTTCTTAAAGCCCCCGTATCTCAAAATGTCTTTATCTCGATTTTTTTCCTTTAATGTGAAATTCGATATATATAGATTCGACTGTATGCAATATTCCCACTGCGCGGCTCATAAAATTAAACATATTTAACAATTTGCAGAATCTATGACAAAGAAAGGCTGCATATACGTGGATTTAATAAATCAATCTCATTTCTAAAGCGAAGTGTCAAATTTCACTCAATTATCAAAAAATTGTCGCAGCAAAGGGAGGCGTCTTTATGCTTGAGGGTCACACATGGAGCAGATTTTCAATGGCATTGGGGGGGGGGGGGGAAGCGAAGTGAATTTTTGACCTTTGTTACTCAAAAAAAAGTCGTTTTAATTTTTTTTCTTTTTCTTCTTCTTTTCCTTTCTTTTCTCTCTTCTTTTTCCCTTTTTTTTGAGACTAACGTTTCGGGGGGGGGGGTTGTCCCCCGACCCCCCTCCCTTAGCTACGCCCCTGCGCCTGGTAAATAATTGATGTTTTTTATATTAAAGAAGAATGGGTACGTGTTGTACTCATGTACACGTATTAGAAGTAATACTTCTTAAACGTATAATTTTTTTAAACTCTTTTTGTGCAAATATGAAATCATTGTAAATATTGATAGGGACCCTTTCAAATTTAAAGAAATGATGTTTTTGTTGGTGCGTAAGATTTGAAATTGCAACAACAGAAACTAAATGAAGTGTTGTTGGGAACAAAAGCATACAATTTAATTACGTAACTGAATAGACCTCAATCAGATATGCAAAAGACAATAGAATATGTATTAAAAAACAATAGAAGAATATCACGAAGATAATACATACACAATAATATGTTCAGAATCATTATCTGTGCAGCATTTATGCTCTTCTAATGTGGGCTTTGTTTTTAGAGACGCATGTTTGAAATATCATCCCCTAACAGTTCGTATTTTATGTGAGTATATGAACCACTTGGTTTTCTTTACCTCTGCCGAGCTTCTACTTGATTGAAAGAACTTGGAAGCCTGTAGTAGTCAGAGAAATTGAAAATAGAGCCAACATTTAAGAAAAAAAAGTTTTTAGTTCTTTTTTGGGAGTTAGAACAACACGATACGTAAGATTTCGCCTTACTAGTAATCAATAGAGATCCACCTCATTGGAATAATGTACTGCAACGTCTGAAATGAAGGCGGTGTAGGCATACATTTATCATGGTGTTTTAATGAGATCTTTGCATACGCCCCCATCTCCCCCCCCCTCTCCAGACGTGTAGTGAATGTTGCCTGCCTTGGCTATACCTTGGCGAAGGAAAACTTCAAGTTAATACTCGGTTCTGTCTTTGTTGAACTTGACCACCGTTGCAAGCGATGTTCCCGCTTAGTTTCGGTTTAAAAATTGTTATTTGTGAAGGCCTTTAAAAATACTTCCGAGGTTTTGGTGCAATTTTGTGTTGTGTAAATTGAGATTTAAGAATCTTCTTAACGTGACTTCCCCAATGCTTCCCACACCCACGCGCTGAAGGAGCCGGTTGAGCGGGTCAACTTCCGTATTTGCTTCGTTTGATTAAAATGTATTCGGGGCTGTCCATTCAGGATGTCACTTTTATTCTTTGTATTTGACCCCTGCCCCCTTTGTCATAAAGTGTCACACTTCATCTGACCCCCTCCCTTGACACATTAAACGCTTATACATACTGCTACAATATATAAGTGATATCAAGATGTCACACTTCTTGTTACTCCCTCCTCCCCCTTGTCACAAACTCACAATTTCACCTTCTTCTACACCTCAAAATATTACATCATTCGTGGACGACCCCTTAGCTTGTTTGATATATGTTGAATTTGGATTCACAGCATTTTCACAATATATATTTGAAATCATTATGATTCAGGCAACTATTAAATAAATATTTTTATGTGTCTGGCGATGTTTGTAGCAGAAACTTTTTCTGAAACTTGGCATAAAATATAAAATCGTGAAATACATAACAAAGCAAATTTATATCAACCTAAGTGCCCATAACATTTATTTCTCTCAATGTTAAGAGTTGTGTAATTTTTCTCAAAGGTTGTAACTCACAATAAAATCTTAACAATTAAGGTTCGTCCACAAATGTCACGCTTTGAGTGGGAGGGTGTTCTTGACATTGTGAGAAGGGGGAAGGGAGAGGGTAACAACAAGTGTGACATCACACATTTTCTGTAACAATATGCTTATATAATAGCGTGTCATTCCAATGGGACGGGTACCGTGTTAAGAAGAAGCATGACACTTCGTGACTAAGGGATGGAGAGGGGTCAAATATGATGAGAAAAATTGTCATCGTTTATGAACAGCCCCTAATCTTATGTAATAGTTCTTGATGTCTTATCAAGTGTTTTTTTTTTTTTTTTTAATTTTTAAGGACATCTATACAAACAAAACAGAGAATATATGTGTATATGTGTGTGTATGTATGTATGTTTATTATACAAATCTACAGTTTTCGTCGGATCTCGAACGAATTTGGCGAGTGGTAGTACTTAGGCACCCGAGAAGAAACGTAAGGGATTTTTCGAACGCCAATAAATTAATAAATAACCCTCACTGGTCGGCGGAATTTTTTCAAATGTTTACCAGTCCGCTGGTCAAAAAAGGTTAAGAAACGTTACTCTGATGCAATAGAATATGTTTTGCTGTGAATTTTCATGTCAAAAGTCCGGCAACCATTTTATTTATTTATTTTGAGAAGGTTATTTCTTTATCTACTTAATTTATTTGTGTGCATTAAAAATATAATCTATCGCTATTTTTTTTTAGTACCTGAGATTTGACCAATGCTCATTTTTCTTTTAGGTAAGTTCCTGTGTTCTTCATATGAATTTCTCTATAAATACACTCGGTAAGTGAAGTCTGCTGCTATAGTTCACTCTTCTCACTGAACCTTATGTTTAAATTAGTTAAATTTTTTTTTCTGAGAAATATTTTAAATGAATTCGTTAACTATCATAAAGACATAGGTCGTAGATAGATAGATACAAACAGTATCTTCACTACCGATCGGCGGAGGAGGCGATTCGCACCTAGGGTTTCGACACTCTTCGAGGGGGGACACCCAAAGTGGATTTAAGAGTTCATAAAAAATATAAATTCTTGCAATTTTTAAAATATTCCAAAAATATATCTTACGGTGACAACCAAATGGATTTTAAAGTTAATGAAAAATATAAATTCTTGCAATTCTTAAAATATTGCAAAAAAAAAAAAAAAAAAAAATTATAATTATAATTAATAATATTAGATTATATTTAAGATATCAAATATCATCTAAAATTGAACATAATATTACGGGAAGGGGTCGGCTACATAATATTACGGGATCCAGGGCAAATTTTACGTAAAATACCCTCATAATTGAATGTATTTTAAACAGGGTTTGGGATTTATTGATTTAGATCAGATATTTTAAAAGCCTAGAGCTTGTGCTCTTCTTCCAGAAATCTTTTTGACTGATTTAAACTTTTGACATCTTGCTGTAGATCAAAAGAAGGGTTGTATTTTTTCTTGTATTCGCTGGTGTGTGGGGTGTGTGAGGGGGAAGACTTCGTAAGTAGTTGAAGATTTGGGTAGTTTATTCAAATTTAGTGGACTGGTTATTTGCAAGTTTTTCTAGTCGTGTTGAGCACACTGGCAGAAAGGAAGTTATTGTACTTTCCTCAATTCCCTTTCCCCTCCAAATCAAATATGCAACAAAAATTACGAGGGTGGGTGTGAGTGTGCTCGACCCGAGTGATCACGCCGGGGCACCTACGTGCCAGTCGAACACCTGCTTACCCAGCAAAGCGTGCCGCCTCAGACGATGTGTTCTGGATCACTTGTCCCAGCTTTCTACGCATAGCAGCTGTATGTTGTGTTGCTTTTTAAATAATAAATTCGCCGGTGTGTTATTTCGATTTCGTCTTTTTTTTTTTTTTTTTTTTTTTTCCGCACGCGCTGGCCGTGCTTGCCAGAGAGTTGCACAATATTCACGTCATGCGGTCAATGGGGTTGGGGAATAATTTATTTCTATTTTTTAATTTGCACCCAATCGCCTTTCACCCATTACTCAACCAAGCTGAGAAATGTGTCGGTACTATTAGTTGAATGAAGTAAATTAGTTTTTTGATTCATTCCTATTCATGTGTCTGCTCCTGTTATTTTCTTTCTCAATCACCAGGTTTCTTTCTTGTTCTTGTTATTTTGCATCTCACCCATTACTCGACCAAAGCTCAAAAATGTTTCGATATTATGATTCGAATTGATTAAATTAGATATATTTGATTCCTTTCTCTTGATGTGTCGGCTCCTTTTATTTTCCTTCTCAGTCACCAGGTTTCTTTCTTGTTCTTGTTACTTTGTATTTCGCCCATTACTCAGCCAATCTGAGAAATGTGTCGATACTAAGAGTTGAATTGAGTTAATTAGTTTTTTTTGTTCATTCCTGTTCATGTGTCTGCTCCCGTTATTTTCTTTCTCAGTCACAAAAGTTTCTTTTTTCTTTTCATTTTGCGTCTCACCCATTACTCAACCAAACTGAGAAATGCGTCGATACTATACTTTGAATTGATTAACTTGCTCTTCATGTGCCTGCTCCTGTTATGTATATATACACTAATGGTACCCGCACGGCTTTGCCCGTAGTAGAAAATTAAAAGGTCATTTGGTTCGCCTGTATATTTACAAATAATGGATGATGAATTTCTCGCCAATTTGCTATAGTCATTTGTTTGCCCATGTTACGGTTCCACGTTATGATAAGTCCGTAATTTATTCGTCCGCGTTGTGACAATTTGCTCGTCAAAATTTTCTTAAAATTGGAATAGAAGAAGAACAAAATCGAATTTTCGAAAAATCGCTTTGAGGAGCCCACTCCCATGCTACAAACTAATTTTGTACCAAATTTCGGCCGAACGGTCTAGACGCTATACGCGTCACAGAGATCCAGACATTTAGATAGACTTTCAGCTTTGTTATTAGTAAAGATATATATATATATATATATATATATATATATATATATATATATATATATATATATATATATATATATATATATATATATAATATATATATATATATATATATATATATATATATATATATATATATATATATATATATATATATATTATATATATATATATATATATATATATATATATATATATATATATATATATATATATATATATATATATATATATATATATATATATATAAATAGATAGATAGATAGATAATGTATATATATTTTTTAGTCACCAGGTTTCTTTTTCCTTTTGCTATTTTACATCTCACCCATTACTCAGCAAAGCAGCTGCGAAATATCGATTCTACGTGTTAAATTTAGCGTAAAATTAGTTATTAGATTTCTACCTTTTCATGTGTTTGCTCCTGCTATACTCTGACTTAATCTTTTTTGTTTTTGTTATTTTGCATTTCACCCATCACACAACCAAGCAGCTGAGAAATGATGATCCTATGAGTTGAATTAAGTTGTATATTAGTTATTTGATTCCTTCCTTTTCATGTTATTTGCTTTTGTATTATTCACCACATTTCATTTTCGTTCTTGTTATTTTGTATCTACCAGCTATTTGATCTTCTCGTGTATGTTTCTTTTGTGCTTTAAGGAGAGGGGAACAGCAGGCTGGTCATTAACTGTCAATGTAATAACTTCCAGAAAATTTAGGTATGCTTACAGAAGTATTTACCGAATATCAAAGCAGTTTCAGAACATCAATCAGGAGGGGGGGGGGGGGGGGTGAGACTTACCCTGTCCGAAACTCAGAAATGCTGCCACTTTGACCATAGAAAATGACTAGAGATGGAAGCGATCGGGAAATAACAAAAATTGCCTCCTCCCCCATTTTTCAAGTTTATCTCTACGTGGGAAAAAAAATTGAAATTTTCGAATTTTTTTGCACATGATAATGTATTCATAAATTTATAATCTTTATATTTCATTTTTTTTCCCGTTTAAATATTCTTTTTATGTTGAGTGTCCCTCATGAAAACGCTAACTTTGATAAGGCAAACTGCAAGATAATTGATTTTCCCTGTGCACCAAAATATTATCTGCTCTACTTTTCTCGCTAAAAGTGTAAGTCTACACAGGACAGAATTATATCACTAATATCAATTGGTGGAAATGTTTAAGTTAAATATTAATATATATATATTCCTTTAGTGGTTGTGTTGTATGTGTATGTGCAGAATACATGCATGTAAATGCATGCAATTAACTTTTTACTTGCGAAACAACTTCTTGTTATTTAAACTCCCGCCATTTACCAAAAAGAAAAAAAAGCAATTTATAAAAATCATATCCTTTTCAAAATTAAGTAGTACCGAGTGATGATTGCACTAAATTGGGAATTTTTGGTGTTTTGAACTCAGAAATCTACTGACAGTTAGAAAATAGAAAGGCTTTCTTAATGGTAAAAAAAAAATTGCATATCTTTAAGAAAGAAAAATGATATAGACTGCATATATGTTTAAAACGTTAACACTTTTTAAGTTCCATAAGAAAATATAACTATTAAACTGCATTTTAATTGGTAAACATTCAAATTTTCCATTTTTTCTTAATTTTCCCAGACAAATCCGGAAAAAAAGTTTTTCTTTTTTCAGAATTTCTGGAAATTTTGCATCTCTAAAGATGAGTGAAACTAAAACTATTCATATACCAATCCGAACCTTTTTCTAGTGATACCTGTAAAGGACATAAACCCAGGTCTGAGAATGTATATGTCCTTTCGTTTGCTGCTCCATTTTTACTTTCTTCTACAGTGGCTCCCAAAAGTGTTCGTATACTTTGAAATTTTTTTAGAAAAATCAAAATAACTCGAAACTGAATTCCAATATGAAGTTCAATATTTTTTCACATCTTTCCTATGTCATTCTAAATACAACCCATTGTTTTTTTCAAAATATTGACGGATCTTCTTTTTGAAATAGGTCAGAAAACGAAGAGACAGAGAAATAACACGCCACAAAAGTCATCGTACACTCAAATATTTTCGAATAAATTCATGATTAAAATTATCATATGCCATTTTATTAATATTTTTGCATTGTGTTGACCCTTATAAGTCATTTGGCTTTAATTTTTTGTTTATTTATTCCTTAATATTGTGCTTATTACTGTAAAATGGCTGGTATTCGTAAAAAACCGCAAACACCATTCAAAATTTGAATTTTTTTCCCTACAGTAGTGGTTAATTGGTTTGAAATGTTTCTAAATTAGTTAATTTATTTCTTTTGTATAGTAAAGTGCTTGATAAAATGCTTTGAAGAAAGGAATCGGACCGAAAAGAAGGTATGAAAAGGTCAACCAGCAAAGTTGACAAAACGTGATCGGAGATTTAAAGTTAAAAAATTTATGAAAAATACACATTTGAGTGCTGTAAAAGTTTCTGCAGAGTTAAATGAAACATTTTACATTTAATTTTCACCTAAAATTGTTCGCCAAGTTCTCTGATTAACTGGATTAAATGGGACCTCTTCCCGCAGAAATTTTCTTGGTCGTGCGAAAAACAGAAAGCTTACGCTTTTCGTCGCAAAATCAATGATAAATAAGCTAAAAAAGTTTTAGAATCACGTCTTACTTACATACGAAATTAATTCAACATTTTTGGTTAAATTGTTGTGTAACTGTAAGTAGAAGAAAAAATTAGGAACTTAATCTTAAGAACTTATTTGGATCAGTTAATCAGGACGGTGGAGGTGTTCTAGTGTGAGGGTGCATATCAGCATCAGGACTTGGTAGTTTGTAATTTTTTGATGAAATGATGAATCATGCTGTTCCTTTAAATATTTTAAAAACCAATTTTGAACTCTTAGCCAAAAATTTGGTTATTGGAAACAACTTTGTTTTTCATCAAGATAATGATAAGAAGCACACGGTTTTCAACGTTTGCATCTAGTGCCTCGAAAATTGTCCTAAAGTTTAAAAAATACCTCCTCAATCTCCAGATTTTAACTTAATGTAACGTATTTAGAGATATCTGGAGGCTAGATTACAAAAATAGGGCTTTAAACGAAAATAGAGCTAGAAACAGTAAGACTCGAAGTTTGGTTGAACACTAACTCAGAAATTACGCAAAAAAAAAAGAAAAAAAAAAAAAGAAAGAAAGAAAGAAAGAAAGAAAAAGAATGAAATCTATTCCCAGACGTTTAAAAGGTGTTATGAATACTGTATGATATTCTACTAATTAATAACTTAATCAAAAGTTAATTTATTCAATAATATATAGACATTTTATAAAATGTACGAGGACTTTTGTGAGATAAAGCTTCCGGCACTTTTTGGTTTTTGATTTTTTTAAAATTAAGTTTTAATAATTTTTAAAAACTTTTCAACTTTTTCTTTAATTTTTAAAAATTAATCATAGATCTTATAATTAAATACCCATTCCGAAATATTAATTCTTTCCAATGGATTGGGGCCCATTTCGTTGAAAGTCGTAGGTGTACGAAGACTTTTGGGAGTCACTGTATATCTAATATATAGAAGAAAGTATTGGATTCGTGCAAATTTTCGAATTTCGAATTTTGACGGATTCGAACGTTTTGAGGTGTGCTGAGTCCATTTCGAATATTTTTGGAAAATGTCTGTCTATGTGTATGTGTGTGTGTCACGTCTGTGTGTAACCAGTTTTTTGTGACCGCTCTACAGCAAAAACTACCGCATGAAATTGAACGAAATTAGGTACACATATGTGCCCCTATGTGAACTTGTGCCCATTGGTTTTTGGCGCGAATTCCTCCAAGGGGGGTAGAGCAATGGGACGTTTTTTGAGTTACGCGTGCTTGCTATTCCTCAGGAAGTAACTGACGGAATCAAATAAAATTTGGTCCACATGTTGCCCCTAAAAGGAGCAGGTGCTGATTCAATTTTGGTGTAAATAGCTCAAACGGGGGTTGAGTTATAGAACGTTTTTCGTCGTCAATTGTGACTGCTGTATCTCAAGAAATAACGAACGGAATCAAACAAAATTTTTTTGACAAGTAGCCCTTAGTGGGTATAAGAGTTGATTTTATTTTGGTGTCAACATCTAAAAAGGGGGTAGCGCAATCGCCCGTTCTTTTTTTCCATTGTAAGTGCCCTGTCTCAAGAAGTAATGCTAGGCACTATAGTAATGCTACGTTCTGGTTGAAATTTGGAATGTATGTGAATCCATACGTAAACAGGCTTTGGTTCAATTTTGACTCCAATCGCTCCAAGAGGTGTTGATTTTTTTTTTTTTTGCGAATAAAAATAGCTTTATTAATGCAACAATAAGAAAGATAAATCGTAATAGATTGTCGTCTGCGTATTTCTCGTGATTTTAATTGTATGGAAATGATCGGAAATATTATCTCAATGATTTAAAATTTTTAACTGTTGCCATCTTATGTTTGTTAATAAATAAAATATTTGTAATTAATTCAAGCAAGGCTTTTAAAATAACTCTCAATTTTCACTCTTTGCTCTGCTTTTGCAATAATTCAGACATTGGGATGGTCGTCAAGTTTTTGCATGTGTAATTTTGGTTTTGTTAGGAATATTGCTTCTTCGTCAAGCATGGGGAGGGATCAGAAAAAAGAAAAATATAGAAGAAAGTTTCGTGATGGCCACAACATACTAGTTTAAATAGAAATTAAAAGACATTTCTACTATTACACATTTCCATGAATTTCTTATACGTTGGTTACGTTTGAGAACTTGTGATCGTTTTTATATCACAAGCTAAGTGCGACGAAGTAAAAGTGACTTGTTGAAAAAAAATCAATGAAGTAATAATTATTAGTGACTGGTAGGGTTTTTAGAAAGTGACTGGTTGAGTATTTCATTTAGTCACCGAAGTAAGATTTTTAGTCGCTAGGTGGCGAGTGGTTCTTATCAGGTCCAAATTTTTTCACCTCATCTGTTAATGAATTACTTCTCAATGCTCTAAAATTGCGTTGTAAGAACACTGTTACATTTGTAATGTTAACCTAAAAAGTATTAAATCTGAGGAGTTTCCTTGAGAAATACCTTTTTTTTTTCTTTTTCCGTCCCATTATTGAAATATAGAAAAGTAGTCGTTCATACGAACGATTGAAGCCGTACGAAATAAAGAGTTGTAAAATTTGATATTTGCTGACAATGTAGGTCAGATCCATTTGATGTTTCGATCGAAACAAAAACTATCTAAAGTCAAAGCTATCAACCATTATTTACTATCAATTCCAGCAATTTGAACTTGTTAAGTTTTTGTTTCTGAAGAATTGGTTTCTTCTCACTGTCATACAAATGCTTTTTGAGCATGACCCATAAAATTAAAACCTTCCCAATCTTGATCCTGATGGTAATTGATTTGGCAGGTCATGGATGATTTAAATTCTCAATCTTAGTGTAAAAAACCTCATACCTATGTCACTGGTTGTTTACGTCAAAGGTTATAGTACTAGGATACGTCGCGAGCAAGGTTTTGCAGTTACTCCTCTAACAGAACAATGCACTTCGTAATCATGGCGAACGCGTTTGATATATGTGTTCCATTTTTAAGACCAGATCGTAAAACTTAGAAGTGTTTTTTTTTTTTTTTTTTTTTTTTTCAGAAATGACCGTCTCGTTGTCTCGAGTCCATTCTTTATGATCTTGAACTTGTCCTTGAAACTTAGCATTACAATTGGAAAATTTTCAATAGAGTGAATTCTGTTTCTGTAAATTTTAGGTTCTTCGGAAACGAAGCTAGTAATTTTGAGTTTTAAGTCTAACTTTCCCGGTTACAATTTTCAAAGTTCTTTGATTTATTTAACAAAAGAGGAACAATTCGGATTTCTAAGTCATCAGATTAACTTCGTGATATTCTTTCTTTTAGCGCGTGTGGTCCTATCAATAGCTTATTAAACGCGTCATCTAACCCTGCTTTCGATTAGAAGTTTTTCTTCCTATCTACTCCGTGGAAATACAGAGTATTCACAAAATAACTTCGGGGTTTTGAAGCATTTTTTTCAAGGAACATGCTTGGTTTAGAGCAGTGGCGTAGCTAGACCCGACTTTCGGGGGGGGGGGGGGGGGGTACTTCTTTTACATATATATATATATATATATATATATATATATATATATATATATATATATATATATATATATATATATATATATATATATATATATATATATATATATATATATAATAATCGCTTGGAATTTTTTCCTTTTCTTCTTTTTTTTTCTTTCTCTTCTCTTCTTTTTCTCTTTTTTTTGAGACTAACGTTTCGGGGGGGGGGGGGGTTGTCCCCAAAACCCCCCCCTTAGCTACGCCCCTCGTTTAGAGAATGCCTTCGCGTTAGCGCAACCATAATTTAATGCCAGAAACAATAGTAAGATATCTTATTGTTCTTTGAGACGACGATTATGCATTAAGAATAAATTTTATTAGTGATAAATTTTTGTGGTTCCATTGCTCAGACCTGTTTGCTATTTGGTGAGAAAGTCGCTTCCAAACATTAATGTTATAGATTTCGTAAAGATTATTGAGATTACCTGAAGTAGATGAATGCTACGTGCAACAAGTTGCAGTTTTTAAAAGAAAAAAAAACCCTGGAAGTTTCGTTATTTCATTTACAAACAACATTGTAGTAGCTTTGTTTGAAGAGCTGCATGTCACATGGTATTGATCCAGCTTTTTGCACCGGTGATTCCTTTTTAGTGTAAAAGAGTTTCCGTTTGTTGCGTTTCCATCTTATACATTTTTCTTTTCTTTTCTTTCATTTTTTTTTCTCTTTTTTTGAATGACAATTGGTTCGAATTGCGTCAAATAAAAAGGTTTAATTTTCTGACATAATTAGTGCTTCGTGGATTTTATATTAAGTTTCTTGAATGAAATGAATGGATGTCATCGGCACTGTTTGATATTGCCCTTCTAGATAGCTTTTCAGTTTGTCTTCTGGGAATTTTTTTATTTATTTTTTGCAACTCGCATTCGTTTCGTTTTAATGAACCAGCGTCGTGACAATCATGAAACTTTTTTCTATATTTCATGTAAATATTCTCCTTCATTTTAAAAGTATTAAGACTGCGCTATCTTCTTCGAGGGATTATAGGAATACTTCGATTTGCTCTATTATAGTAGAATGAAAAATTATTGTAAAAGAATAATGAAATTTATAATCAATAAGGTGGTTGTAGATAATTTTTCTAGGTTTAACTTATTTCTTGGTGAAACATTAAACTTTATTTTTAAGATTACTTCTATGTGTAGCAAAAAAAAAAAAAAAAAATCCCAAGAGGAATTTGTAGTGAAAGCTAGGTACATGAGCTGAAAAAGTGAAAGGAATCTTTTTATAAATGTAAAAGAAACTGAAAGCCTGCGACTAAAATAAGCTATTTCATTTTCTTGTTTTGAAGCTCCTTGTAACCAGAAAAAACATCAAAGCAATTTCCGCGCAAATATTCTCTGACTGTTCCCTCAAGTTGGGGGAGTACAAGTCCTTTTCTTTGCCTGCACTTGTGCTTGGTGTTTGCGAGATAAAATTGTAATAGTTATGGTTAATTAGGGAAAGTTATTTACAGTTTGTTAGGGAAGCTTGTGTCTTGATGTGGAAATTACCATTATAGCTCCGAAGCCGCTGATTATTCATGAAATGCTGCTATGTAGATTACATGAGCAAATCATGACTGTGTATATGTTTCCGTGAATGATCAAAACCTGGTAAATGTTGACATTTGCCGGTGAGAGTCAACATTCACACAGCTAAGATATCGGCGGACCTAATATTACCGGTGAATGTTGACATTCTCTAGTTTTGGTCTTTCCCAGTAACATGTACCAGGGAGTGGCATTATCATTGTAGGTACAGAATTGTCTCCCTCCCCTAACGAATTGAAAAAGCAAAAAGAGGATGGTATTTATTGGAAGAGAATATGGATTTTGGAGTGTACAAGTTTTATTTTATTAATGCTACAAAAGCAAGAGTGTTATCACATGAGTCAATCCCATTGTTATTATTACATCCACTTAAGTCCTTTACTCCCCGTACGGGTGATATTGACCAATTACCATTCTTCAGGGGAAATTTCAGGGCGTGGCATGATTTTCTCTCGCAAGAGCTTAGCGAAATAAATGTGTGCGTAGGACTGATTTAGATACCTGGCTTGATGAGATCTCGCAGTTTACGACTGCCTTGTCTGGATGGAGTTCCGATAATTTTATTTTTCAGACATGACTGAGGGTTACTTGCCCGAGGGCGTTGGACGAATGAGCCTCCAATGTATGGTTTCGCACGCACTTCAGATATTTTTTAGTTTTTAGAACCTAATCATTGTTGGGTAGTGTAATTTCGTTTGTTGTAGGAGCAACGAATTAGGTGCACGTAATCAATGTTTGTGGTGGGTTGTGTGTTAGCTCGATAATTCATGCAGGGTGTTTCGGAACAAAACACGAAATCAATGAAATTAAATTGAACCTTGTGAAATTCTCTTGGAAATGTCGGCTAAGAATGTGGACTTGCTTCATAACCTTTCACAAATAACTTAATCCTGACTCAGAGGATTAGGGGTTTTATGAGCATTCCTGTCATAACACACACACACACATTTCAGTATGTATTGGCAAGAGGAAGGGTTCAAAAATTGAGGATTGCAAAAAAAATTTTAATCTTCTATTCTCTTTCATATTTATTTTTCATTTTTACTATCTTTCATGGCTAAAAGGTTTATAGAAGAAAGTATTAGATACGTGGACAAATTTGAATTTTGACGAATTTGCAAGTCTCAAGCGGTATTGAATCTTGACCTTTCGCATATAGTTGATAATAAATTAAATACCTTGTTCTCTTGTTGCCAAATGTGTACTGATTGGCTGCCATTTATTCCGTCATTAAAAATTACTTACATGCCGAGGACCATGATCTGTTGATTGCTGTGTGACAGGATCTGTTTCCCGAAAATGTGATGATTATTGTGCCCAAGATACCTTTGATCCAAAATCAGGAGAGTTTTTCCAGAAATAACTTTTTCAATTTAAACGCAATTTTTTGAGAGGATATCTTGTTCAGCAAAGTTGCCCAAAATCTTTAAATACATTTCACCACACTATCAAGATTGGTTTATTTCAAAATGAAGCATGGGGGGATTATTTCATGGTCTAATTTCAACCATCTACGTCCGTCTATTTTTTTTTTTTTTTTCAGTGAAGCCTACAGAAAAGATACGAGCATAAATATTTCTTACTGTCTTTCGCAAAGTGTCGGGGAGAAAAAAAAAAGAAAAAATGCTGCACTGCAGTAAATTGTGGATTTTATCCAAAGATTAAGTGAAAAGTCTTATTTCTTTTTACATTTATAGTGTATCATCAAGTGTTTATCTTTATTTTATCGATTGCTACTTCATTGTATTTATTACGTTATTTACAATTGAAGTACCGACATGGAAAAAAGAGTAAGTTTGGGGGAAGCTTTTCCCCCCTTCTTTGCGAGTGTAGTGGTGCAACACCCAAAATAAAATTTCCGATTTGTGAATTCTGCATACTAAGAGAATTCAGCTTTATTTGCGAGAAGTTTTTACAGTAATTTTCCAACAAGTATGTGATAAAAAAGTTTCTCAAGTTTTTTCTTACCATCTCCTGTGTTTCTATTTTGCTCTTACCGTATTACCTCGCATTATCCGGCATGCCTGGAAAAAACGAGGTTGACCAGTATGCCAGGAAATTTGAATTTTACGGCATGCCAGATAATTCGAGGTTTATTTTGCAACAAAACAAAAGTAAATTTCCCCATTCAGTTCCAATCAGAAAGCAAACCACTGTTGTAAGGAAAAAAATAAATAAATCCCTAAAGTAACCATTGTTATTTATAGTAGGTCGTTATTAATGGATTTAATTTTATGTCAATCAAGTAATCAATTCAGAAGCAATCATCGTTTCTGCGATTTGCTCATATATTTTTTAAATAAACTTTTTTAGGTTCCTTTTAGAAAGGTAAGTTTAGTTTTATTTATTGAATAGCTGTGGTAAATTTTTTAGCACTGGTTTAGGGGCGATAACTTACTGCATAAATGTTTGCTTATTTAGTTTTAATTAAATTTTTTACAAAATTAATTTTATTAAACAATATTTTTCTTGTTAAAATAACAAATGACATTGTTAGCAAATATTTTTGCAAAATTAAACTGTTTATTAATATTAATAAGATATATAGAATGTATATTCATTTTTAAGCTGAACATATATTTTTTATAGTATTATTTTTTTTCCTAACCTCGATTTTTTCGGCATGCCGGAAAGGACCAGGCTAGTGTTATTGAAAATCTGGTGACCCCCAAATTTTACAGCATGCGGGGTAATACGGTACTCTTTTTGCTGGCCGGTCGACTGTTGCCAAAAGTAAAGTTTTAAGGCTTGAAATATCACAACTGTTACTGGTTCAAAGTGCTTTTTATGAGAGCTAAGTCCAACGCTTTTGTATACATCTTCTGAGACTTATGTGATGAGAATATATTTGGGGGTTTATGTAGCACAGCCGGAGCGTAGAGAGAACTATTAACCTGCATTTCGGAACATATGTTTAAAACAAATTTGCCGTTGCTGCTTATTAGCCTTGTTCTTAGAGCAATCAGTCTGGCATTTTGCTGGGTTAAGGGCTTTCTGCCTTTCGCGCCAGCAGATCGCCTTCTATTATTTCTTCCAACCAACTGGAACAGAGGTGGTAAACGCTTGCGGAATTACAACATTTGAAAAATCCAGTTTTTGAAAATGGCGAGTGAAAAATATAGAGGAAAAAATCGCTTTCTTGCGTGTACGAATGAACTAGTTTTCAAACTCTGAATTGAAACGTTTTTAATTATTTTTAATGAATGAAGCGATCTTTTCGTGGAACCGACTTGAAACGGAACATCTAAAAATACCCAAATTTTAGACTAAATTAGGTTGAAAATCTTTATTCTTAGCAGCCCGATTTTAAGTTGATTAACAACGCTTCATTTTGAAGAAATCTGATTATATATTAGCAAGTTGAAAATATTTATAACTAACTATTTTAATTTGATTATTGTCACTAGTTAAAAAGCCTCTCTAGCTTCGGGCACAACATTTTGATTTTTCTTTTATGTATGAAGCAATAGATAATAACTTGGGACACGAGCAATAGTTTTAAAGAAGTTTTTTTTTCAACAAAATAAAGAAAAAAAAACATTAGATAAAAATAATAGTCTTGTAAACTTTCACTTATTCCAGAATGTATACTTGTCCCTGAAAATATCGATTGTCTCCCAGCATCCTTAAATCTTTTGAATGTAAAGTTCTTGCGTTCTCCTCCACATTTGGAAGCATAAGAATATTTGATAGACTCAATAAATCCGGACAATTTGAAATCCATATAATCCACGTCATGTGGCACAAATTAAAATAAATTCATAAGTAAGCAGACTTACCGTTTATTACTATAAAAAAATAAGTAAACCCCCCCCCCCCCGAATGCTTTAATTAATTAATTTTATTAGCAATGAAATGAAGTAGTGTTTCAAATATTTACTCTGACCCCCATAACCTTTCTCTTGTATCTGCCTCTGAATGCGCATAAAGCATGAATTAACTTTCGAGTTAACAATAAAGGAGCTGATTATAATAGTCATTTGGCAGTCATTAATTATTTTTCTCTGTAGTTTTTGCAGGGCATTAACACATAACGCATCTATGTTCACTGGCTTCAGTCCCATGATGGGATGTTCTTCCACCAACAAATCGGAAAGCTGATTTCCCATTGTGAAGTAGAGATGAGTTCGGGCTCATTTTTGAGAGCCCCGGGCCCGCCCGAGTCCGAAAACTTGTAACCGAGCCCGGGTGATATCGTCTCGGAGCAAAATCCGAGCCCGCCCCGAACCCGAAGGAAACTTCCTTGTATCGAAAACCGAGCTTTCTACAGTTTGAAATGATCTCTCTGTCAATGAAAAATTTTATGTCATATGTTCTTCATTAACAGAAGTTTCTAAATTTTTTCAAAATGCTCCACTTCAAATGCATTAATGTACGACATATTGCAATAGTAATGGCAAAGCACTATAAATAAGCGTTAATTTATTTTCTGGGGTTTTTTTTTTCGATTTAATTTTCACATTGATTAAACTGATTTAAATGTTCCTTTCATTTTCTCATAGTAGGAAAATGTTGATTTGCTTTGAATTTGTTTGGCGATCGACGATTGAATATCTTTGCTTGAGTCCGAGCCCGCCCGAGTCCGAAACCTATTTTCGGTCCTAGAGTCCGAGCCCGCTTCGGGCCCGGGCTGTCGGCTCCGGGCTGAGCCCATCTCATCTCTATTGTGAAGGTTCAACATTTTCAATGTGAATGTTTTTAGTTGTATGTCATCGATGTCGGTTGTTTCGTTAGTTTCGTCCTCCTTTGTCACTGGTCACTCCTAAAAGCTCTTCTTCCAGTGAGCTCTCGATTGTGTGAGTTTACTAACTTTTCTTCTGGAAAGAGCTCTGGAACCAATTGCAAAAAATATCACCAGTGACCTAAGCTCGTTTATTAGCCGGCCAAAATGCAGTTTATTGCATTTTATCTGCAATGTTAGGATGGATTTTGAAAGGAAGGAAATGTTGACCTTCTTGCGATACCGTATCCGCGTAAAACAAAACAAATACGCCAAATTTTAAACCGTCATGTATGATCAAATTCACGTAAAATAAGGGTCTACGGTAAGGTAACGGCTATAGTAACAGACAGTCGTAAGTTTGGATTTTAATAATAAGAAATTTAGGCGGGTTAAACTTATGTTGCTGTGGCCCATGTATACGGTGCAACCATCTAGTGTTATCAGAGTGAATTTCATGAGCTAGTTGGCATTTACAAGGCAGTGGTGGAAGGTTACGAACAACTACCACGAGGTCACCTGGTGTTCCATTTTCATTTAAATTTAATAAGGTTTCAGATCTAAAAATAAAGAACTTTGCACATTTTGATGAGAAAAAGGGAATTTTCTCCATTACTCTTCCCTTCCTCATCCTATCTGTTACTGGATATCATCAGATTTATCGGTGTCTTACTGAGGATCGGACCTTTTTCCGAAATTGAGCAAATAAAAATAGAATTAACTAATTCAAGGGATCCAGAAGCAGTCAAATGTTAGATGAAATGTAGTTGCATGAGAGAAAAGTAGTTTAAAAAGTCGAATTACATTAAAAATCTCAGAAAATTGAGTTTACCTGTGAGCGGTATCTTAAACATGTTTGTTACTGATGCCGTTACCCTATACATACATACATACACACACACACACACACACACACACACACACACACATATATATATATATATACATACATACAGTGAAACCCCTCCTGACGGATACCCCTCTTATGCGGACAATTTTTTATTCCCCGATTCCAAGGCAAATAACATTGTTAAACCCCTGTCCTGCGGACACCCTTCTATTGTGGACAAAAAATTTTTGTCCCGTTAGTGTCCGCATTAGAGGGATTTTACTGTGTATATATTATTCAACTTATAAATGTTATCCGGATAAAAGTTGACTGGGCAGGATAAAGGAGGTTTTACAGTATTTTATAAAGTAAATGTTGGATTAACATCTCGCATTCTTGATCAAAATTATATCACCCATTTATTTGGTTGTAGAATTCTTTCCAGAACAACTTTAACAACCGAAACCGACTGTTTTCGACCGCTACCCAGCGAATGACGTCCGTTCCCATCACATTTTCTACATCTCGTATTCAAATGCCTTTCAATAAATGCTTGGAATCGACTGTTCAGTAAAGAAACCATTTTGTTTCTTCCCATAAAGCGAACACTTTTTTTGTATTATTCGTAAATTTCGAAGCGCTTTATGCGCGATTCGCTTGTAATGTATTCTCAGTGACTGTCGCTTGTAATAAATCATAGCGTTGGCGTGGTAAGAAAGAGAAAAATGTTTTTTTTTCCCTTTATTTCTAACATCAAATTTGTGGGAGACTTGAGACGTGAAGTTATCTTTAACAAGAAGATGTTTTGTCTTTTCTCTAACCTTACCCTTGAGTTTCATTGTTCCAGAACTTAAGAATTCGTCGATCAATTGATATATATATTGTGACGCACTGTGTATCACATTATAAGTAGCCATTATTTATTTTAGTACAGTTTGTTGGCGTTCTCTCAGCTTCAATGAAGTGACAGCTGCCTCCAGCTCGGTCATTCACTATTTAAGGAACTCATCTGTCCTGACTGATGAGTTCTTACAGGAACGAAACTGCAGTTTCTGGATGTGATAACCAGGCTGTTTGGTACATTGCATGTAGTTCTGCCTTAGCCCTGACTTTGGGGGCAGTAACGAACTGCTAAATTTATACTCTGAGGTTCTTTTACATGCCGCAAAAACATCGGCCGTAGACGCTGACAATTTTCTGCTTCTTGAAAAATCCATCGATTTCGAGCGAATTTGAAACCGCAAACTTGACTTGATCTTAAATATTCGTTAAGGTTTTCAAGCAGGGTTCGTCATTTTTTTTTATTTAAAAACATAATAATAATAATAATTATTAGAGACGTACCAGTAGCATTTTGGCCGAGTAGCCGAGTACTCAGCCTTTCACTACTCGGCCGAGTTATCAAGTACCAATTATGTTTTAAGAAGAACCACCGACACACATGTGATGAATTTTGAACTTATTGGAATAGTAGTATAGACCTCCTTGTCCATATAATAGTTTTTAAAACTAAATTCCTGCTGAAATTCAATTGCGCATTATATAAACAATTTTGTTTGTGTCAAAAATTTTACAAAAAAATTATTTTTAAAAATAAATAAACAAAAGGTATGATTAATCAAGTTGGAATTAAAACAAATTACAGTAAAACCCCTCTAATGCGGACACTAACAGGGCAATTTTTTTGTCCGCAATAGAGAGGTGTTCGCAGGATAGGGGTTTAATAATGTTATTTGCATTGGAACTAGGAAATTAAAAATTGTCCGCATAAGAGGGGTGTCCGTTAGGAGGGGTTTCACTGTATACCAATCAATTATAGCTTTAGTCCGCCAAACATAAATAATTTTTTTAATACAATAAATATGCAGGAACACTGCAGACACGTGTTTCTGCCCCCCCCCCCCGTTACAAGGAACGTCTTTTTCAGTGCATAACATGTGAGCCAAAGAATGTAAAGACATTCAACAAAAAAATCCGACTTTTGTCGGATGCCTTTAAATCCACGAGCTTCCATTTTGTGCATTGAAAAAGGAATTCCTTGTAACGCCAAAACACGTGTCTGCAGTGTTCCTGCACTGTACTTTTAACGTTGTTTTATTTCCTTTTATTTTTTAAGCTAAGGTATTTTTATATTTTTTATAACTAATTTTTGTTTGTAGCAAAAATCTATTTTTAATATAAAAATTACATATTTTCTATACTTACCTTTTTTGCATAATTTTTAATAAATAAGTTTTATTAACTTTGGGAACATTAAAATAAAGATTTATTCCATTGAAGCACTACAAACTTCATTATTCTCAAAACTTAAATTTGACTTACAAATTTTATTTGTAAATGATTGCAGAATATGATGCTTGCCTTTTTTTACTTCCTTTTACAAAAAAGGAAGTATTGTATTCGCGAAAAAATTTTCACTCAAAAATCGCCCTTAATTTGCATTTTGCTCACCCCCAAATGAATGTTGAGTTTTTTTTTCGATTCGACCACATGCGGAAAAGTGCCTAAGAATGTATAGACACGCGAAATATCCATTTTGACCATCACCGAGGTAATTACAACGACTTTTCTCGTGACGTCTGTATGTATGTGCGTATGTGCGTATGTATCTCGCATAACTCAAAAATGGTATGTCCTAGAAAGTTGAAATTTGGTACATAGACTCGTAGTGGGGTCTAGTTGTGCACCTCCCCTTTTGGTTGCTTGCGGATGTTCCTAAGGGGGTCTTTTGCACCTTTTTGGGGGGAAATCATTGTTAATTTCGATGTAAACTCAAGTGGCGTTATAATTTGTCGGACACTTGGCGATATATCGCCAGTCTTTTGGTCGCCAAGTTTTGTCGCCAACTTGGCGACAAATTTGGCGGAGTTTTTTTTTTTTTTTTGGTTTCAATTTGGCCATTGTTGGTGATATTTAGAGAATAAATATTGAATCACATTAAAATAGCGAATAATGGGGAAATGACATTAAATTGGAGTAAAAGGAAGTCATGTGATGCACACATCAGCTCGTTTAAAATATATTTTAGTACTGCTTTAGACAATATTCAATTTTTTGCTAGTACTCGGTATTGGCCGAGTATCTGATCAGAATTTGGCCGAGTACCGAGTACTCGGTACGTCTCTAATTATTATAATAAAAGTCGATTTTCTTTTTTTTTAACTTATAAATTTTCAAAAATTTGTAGATATTAATAACTTTACATTATAAACATAATATATTTCATAAAATAGATTAATCCATTCAATAAACTTTTAAAATTAAGATTCGTTCTCTAACTATTCAACACATTAGTAAAAATTTATAAATGCGTTATAACGCTTAAATAAGATGTGATTTTGTTTTATGCTTTGCTTAAAGATACGATTTCCATCATCATGTACGTTTTTAGTGTAAAATAATGTGGTGAACAATTACTTTCCTTAACTATATTAGTCATGGTGCATAAGAAAAAACTGCAAATTTTTGTTTTGTTCTGAACTGTAATTTTGGAGTAAAAGCAACATTGTAAGAGTGAAAAATCTGTTACATACACAGAAACAATGACCTAGGTAGTTTGCTTGTTGAAGTTAAAATAATTTAATGCAGCGTGGTTAAATTTAGAGCAATACATTCTAAAAATGTAAAAATATAATCAATTGATTTTAATTAATGATTTTCTTTAAAAAATCACTTGATTCAAATCAATTGATTTGAATCAATGATTTTTTTAAAATAAAAATCACTTGATTTAAATCATGATTTAAATCAACGAACCCTGTTGTCGAGCCATTTAATGGTAAATCAAACTTTACTTTTTTTCAGTTAAAATTATTATTATTTTTTTAAACATGTGGTCAGATTTTTGAACAACAAATCGAAAGTACTTTTTTCGCAAATTTTTTAGTGTCTCTGTTTTCCGAACGACACTTTGTCTTCATTAACATGTACGACTTATTTCACGAACGAGGTTTTCTAACATCCCGTTTCATCCCATTTCCTGTGTGAAATGACGACGATTGTAGGGTGTTAAAAAAAATAAGCGTGTCTTTAGATAAGACCGGGGACTCGATTGCGTAATGTCTGTCCAAATTGTCAGCGATTATCACGCTGACAAACAAAGTTGGTGGAAACGACTTCGCTCATTTAACTTCATTTGTGACGCCGCATTAGTCCCCGCGGTCTTCAAAAAAATTTTCTTCATGCGTGTGAGATCTTATTAATCGCCTGATATGACCGTTCTCCACTCATGTACGAAATTATTTGCCGTGCTATTTTTATTGTATCTAAACACGTTCGGAGCCTTTTGTTTGTTTATTTATTTATTTTTTTCATTTAGAAAATTTTTATTTCGAAACACGGTACTGTCTGTTCTCGAACTCCGCGACTAGCAGCTGCGAACGGTTCCAATTGAAAAAGGGGTGATAGTTTAATCGATGCATTCAGTTTTTGCTTGCTCGTTTCTTCCTTCTTGCTATCACCCCTATTTTGATAAAATCAGAAGAGACCTGACGCATGCGCAAATTCGAGTAAGGTTTCGCGTTAAAAGATCGTACAGTAATTACATTTTTTGGATGTAGTTTCAGAAAAAAAAGAACCGGAAATAATAAAGCCGCTTTTTTTTTTTGCAGATATTTTTTTTTTACCGCTTTTTTTTTTTTGCAGATTTTGTTAGTTTTTTTTTTCGAAAAAAAAAGACAAAGGCATTAAAATGTGCTAAATATATATATATATATATATATATATATATATATATATATATATATATATATATATATATATATATATATATATATATATATATATTAACGTATCGCCAAAATAACTTATTAATCGAGAGAAGGATGTGCACCGGGGGGGGGGGAGGGGGGAAGAAGGGACACCTGTTGGCCCGAGCCTGAAGAGGGCCCAATATTTTTAAAACGATGGGTGAAATATAGGGGTAAACAAATGGAGGGGGGCCTGGAAAAGTCATTTGTGACGGAAAAGTCAAAATTTCTGTGCACGCCCCTTGATCTACGTCCGAGGGAAAATACTTAAGATTTTGAAGGTATGTTGAAAGGAATTTTTGAAAGCTCATCGAAGAAGATTGTAAACTTTTCGACGAACTTACTGCGTTGCAAGCCCTTTGTTTAGGGAAGGGGGAGGGGGTCAGAGAGGGTCAAATACTCTCCCCTTGGCTTTGAGAAATCAATGTACGTATTTACATATAAACGGGCTTGGTTTTGTTGCTTTCCGCTAAAATATGCTTTGAATATACACTTTGCCACTCCTGGAAAATTTCAAAATGATGAGCCAGTTGATATTTTAAGAACAGACCACAACTAATAAATATTGTTTTAATATATTCCCTAGCCACCAATCTGGAAACAAAATTTGCAAAATTTCATAAAAATGGGATGAAACTGTTTTGAGTTATTCTTGAGCATGTTTGACAAAAAAAAAAAAAAAAAAAAAAAAAAAAAAAAAAAAAAAAAAAAACACCTCTTTTTGAGAAAGATGCACTTGCAGTTTACTCTTAATATTTTCACCATATATTATGCACATATGAGGGCCGATCGCCGTATCGTCGCCTCAGAGCAACAGTGAAACATCTACTCCCAGGAATTAAGATATCCTACTGTTGCATTTAGGCTACGATGTCCGCTTCAAATGAACGTAGCGACCAAAATTGATTAGTTTTGTACAGGGAAATGATAAATCCTCCAGAACTCGCGCCGTGAACAAAACTTTGAAAGGCAGGTTTTTATAATAGTTTACTTTTTTGGTGGCAATGAAATTAATTTCAAATCACGTGATTGATTTTCGACTTTTGATATTCATCACACTCAAGTAAATAAATAAATAAATAAATAAATAAAAATGTGTAAATATCTGAGGGTATTCTAAAAAAATATAATGTTTACCTTTGTATGTTACGAACATAAGTACTGATGCAGATTAGAATTGCAGGCGTCATTTCATCTATTTATAGTATTTTATGTTGCAAACTAAATTAGTATAAATTAGTATCGAATGAATGAAAATTAGGCACGTGTTATTTCTCATGAACCTCTCCTTATGCACGATTATGTGCAATTTTTACTTCCAGTGTGGTTCGTGTCACATTTTTAATCTGAAGATAAAATGCATGGAATTTTAAAAGTGAACTCCAAATGCAATTGTATATTGTTAAGGGTATTGGTGAAGGACTTAATTTTGTATGAAATATGGATAGGAATGCATTTGTGCTTTACGAAACAAAACAACACTTATTTCGTTGGAGGAAAAAAAATGATGGAGATAAGAATACATTTTAGAATATCTTCTATATTTTAATTGGAAATTGAAATTTGATTTTTTAAAGCTGAATATTTAGCTCAGAACCAGTTAAGCTCTCTAGAAATAATTACAAGACAGTATAGTGTAGATACGTGAAAAAAATGCGATGATTTCATTCCAGTTTTCCTGTTTGCATTTCCTTGAAGACAACACCGACAATCGACTGCACAATGGCGACGATTCGGAAGGGGGGGGGGACGCCCCCCCCTTTATGGTTAATTAATTAATTTTATTTTCCAATTTAGGGAACCTAAACTGTAAATTATAAAAAAAGTAAAAGTGTCAAAATTTTCAGGTAATATTTATTTATTTACTTTGTATATCTGTTTACGAAACATTATTTAGCACAAGCAGTAACTTTTAGTTTATGTATTCTCTAGCGGTAACCCGCACGGCTTTGCCTGTAGTAGAAAATTTAAAGGTCGTTTGCTTCGCCTGTATATTTACAAATAATGGTTGATGAATTTCTCGCCAATTTGCTATGTTGATTTGCTCGCCCATATTACGGTTCCATGTTATGATAATTTGGTAATTTACTCGTCCACTTTATGATAATTTGCTCGGTAAAATGTTCTTAAAATTGGAATAGAAACAGAACAAAATCGAATTTTCGAAAAATCGCTTGGAGGTGCACACCCCCATGCTACAAACTAATTCTATGCCAAATTTCAAGAAAATCGGCCGAACGGTCTAGGCGCTATACGCGTCACAGAGGTCCAGACAGAGATCAAAACAGAGAGACTTCCAGCTTTATTATTAGTAGAGATTGTTTAGGTATTAGTAAATCAATTGTTTTATTTTGCTTAATGAAATTATTACTAAGTGTTGGTGACACCTCAAAATACTTCGTGGTAAATAATGTAAGTCTTTTTCGTGTCTAAGTGTTTCTTCGGGAAGAATTATTGTGTACATAATTCATCAAAATCTTGAGAAAAACGTGAGTTAAGCTGTTAGATTTGCATCAATTACCACTCATATGCTCTCAAAACTACCCTTAGCAAAATTTTATACTTTTTTTTCCTTTCATTTTTTTGCTGCCGCTAAAAATCCTATGGCTTATTTTTTTTTTTTTTTTTTTTTTGCCCTCCCCCACTTTTCAGTCCCAATCGCCGCCTCTGTTCCTCCATCAACGTTCTATCATTGCAATGAAAATAGCAATATTTCGACAACTCGACGCGGTCATTACCATTACTCACATTTGATGAATCATGGTAGATTTCAAAACGTCTGGCAAATTTAAAAAAACTTCACCATGCAAAATCTTAACTGGTGCGTCAAAGAAAATTATTTTGAGGGAAAACCACATACAACTACTGAAATCGAAGAGAAAAAAAAAAAAAAAATCGCCCGAATATTCTAAACGCACTGAGGATGAAAAGAGACATTCGAGCTCTTTATTTTTACAATATCCTTCTAAATACATGAGCAAAGTCGAAAACGTTAAGCAACATAGAACAACAAAACATATCGTGTATCCTGCTAATGACAAGCGCGCAAGCTGAAGTGAAGCGAAGCGAGTAAACTTGTTTCCTAAGAATGATATCCGCTCGACTCGTCATCATTGGTTCTCTGAAGCGTGCAACAGAGGAAAAGAACAATTAAAAAGAGAGAGATTTATGGATTAACATAGAACATTTTTTTTACGATTTAAAAGAAAAAGAGCAAAAGAGCCATTTACAAATTTGCTTGGAGGATATTTCCTTCTTTCTAAATTTAAATGCGTTTAATAATAGATAGTGAATGAAATTGAAAAATAGCATGACGGGAAATATTTAAAAATATTAAGTTATGTCGTTCGAAATAAATTGAAAGTGAATGCATTGATTTGTTCTTCGCTGAAGTTTCTTTACCAATCTTTGAAAATGACAGAACATGGTATATGGGGAAAAGGTAATGTAATAAATTATGGAATAACAAAGTGGTTTTTTTGTATGATAGGTTGCAAGTAAAAGATTAAATTGCCGTTTCTAACGTACTCTTATAATTTAGAAATAATTTATGTTCATAAATAACAAGTACATGGTGAAACGGTCGCATATACTTTTGTATCGCTTAAACATGGCACTAAAAAAAGTACTAAAATTTTCCTTGGGGTGATTTTCAGCTATCACACATCCCTCCCCCTGTTAAAAAAAATAAACAAACCCGGAAATAAAATCCAAATCTCTTTCCGAATGTAGTTCTCTTTTTAAATGTATTTCCAATTCTACGGTAACACTGGCGGCAAAAAAAAAAAAAAACGTTTCTGACACTACTTTTGCTGCGTCTTATGTAAAATGTGATTCCCTGAATCCATAATAATACTTTCTAACCATTAACAATCTTTGGAGGGGCTGTTTAGGCCGGAAGTTCAAAAGCAGGAACATTTGTAATCTGTACCAAGGAGGGAGACTCATGAAGATATCCCCTCCTAAAATATTAAAAAATATATAATCAAAAACGATATTTTTTTCCTGGATTTTTTAAACTTATTTTCTGATGTAAAACCTGTTCGGCCTCACTCCTATGAGCCCCATGTCTGATTTTTTTTTTCTTAAGCAGTAATATAAATGAAATAAAAGTCTTGGAAGCATCGCATGTTGCATACCAGTCGCATCGCCCATCTTCAGAAAAAAAAAAAAGAAAAATTAATTTGAATTCTTAAATTTTGAATTCAAATTATGTTTTTCGCAATCACGAGTTGCGACAGGACCCTACTCATTGGTTACTACTCTACTCACTTGTTTCTAGACACGGCTCCTATCCCTCCAAGTCTACCCTCCTGTTGAACGGAGACGTGTGTATCAGTTGTGTATGTGTAGGCTTTTGTGTGTGCGTAGACCTGTGTGTGTGCACGTTCGCGTGTGTGTATGTGTGTGAGTGCGTATGTGTATGAGCGTGCGTGTGTCTAGGACATGGACGCCACCGACCAGGAGCGGCAACCGGAGGACGGAGCCGCGCCTGCAGGTGACGGTGGTGGTTGAAAAAGGCACGGAACATCAACGACGGTCAAACGAGAACAATAAGCAATCGTGATTGCTCAAAAAATTGATTTGAATTTTGACCTCTTGAATTCAAATTATGTTTTTCGCAATCACGAGTGCGTGTGTGTGTATGTAGGCGTGTGTGCTTATGTGTGTTTGTGTGTAGGGGTATGTGTATGTGTGTGTAGGCATGTGTGTTTATGTCTGTGTGCAGGTATGAGTGTGTGGGTAGTTGTGTGTTTGAGTGTTTGTGTGTGGGGGGGGGGGGGGAATGTGTATGTGTGTGTAGGCATATGTGTTTGTGTCTGTGTGCAGGCATGAGCGTATGTGTAGGTGTCTGTATGTATGCGTGTGTGTATGTGTAGGTGCGTGTGTGTCTGTATGTATGCGTGTGTGTATGTGTAGGTGCGTGTGTGTAGGTATGTATGCGTGTGTGTGTGTTTGAGTGTGTGTTTGTGTGTGTATGTGTGTAGTGTGGGTGGGTGTGTGTGTAGGTGCGTGTATGTATGCGTGTGTGCGTAGGATATGGACGCAACCTGGAGACGGTCTTCGCTAGAGGAGCAGCACCGTGATACAACCGGTCGACGGTGGTGCTGGCAGAGGTGCTGGTGGGAAAAATCAAAGGAACGCCAAAAACAGTCAAATAAAAGCAATAAGCAATCGTGATTGCTCAAAAACTACGCACACGTATTATTTATGTTTATTTAAGTTATATTCATTGATATAATTTGAATAAAAATGAAATTAAACATGCATATAAAAGGCGTATTTTGTAAGTAAGGTCCGTTTTGTTTTAAACACCAGTAGTTCGCGCGCATACCGCAACGGACACGTGCGTCGTGTACCGGCATGCCTCGGGAACAACTGTGCTCATTAATTTTTAATGTGCTACATCGAAAAAATTGAGGGATGACCTTATTGGTCTATATGACCTTATTTGGAAAATCCACCTAACTTATAATATATATCGATAACATGAACAGTTCGCTGCACCCCTTCACCTCTTCCTACGGCGCCCCAGGGTGCCTCGGGGCCCAGTTCAAGAACCCCCAAGTTAAATGAAAATGCGTCAATTGTCTGTTACGTGCGCCCCATACTTTTCCTTAAAAAGCTCACAAGTATTTTGATAGCTAGTATTAAAAACTCATAATCACAAATTTTCCAGACAATCTGTAAGAAATTCTAAACTTGTACACTTGCTTTAAATCTACATGAAGTTTAGAGGAATTATTTTATACTTTTTAGTTCTTTTTAAAAACATGGTTACTTTAAGTTATTATCATTGTCATTATTATTCAGTATCTCCAAATACAACACAGAAATAGCCTTGAAATATGTGTTCGTGATTTCTTCTCTGCGCGAACTGCTTTCAATAATTTAGAACGTGAAAGAAAAGAAAAATGTTTTTTAAAAGGAATCGAAGCAAGCAATTATGTTACATGAAAAGTCCATAACCTACTTTTGTACAAGTAATTTAGCTGTGATTAACGACCCTTTCAGACTATGTTAAGGTCAAAAATAGCCAATTGCTAATTAATGCTTCGCGTTTATTTAATTAAGTGAATCGATATAGTTCAGAAGAAGCGTGAAATGTATTAATTTATTTCTATTCCGTTTAAAGCAGTGGTTCACAACTTGGGGGCGATAAATTAGTGAGGGGCGATTGGTAGGCGATCAGCATTTGAAGAAGTTTATTCAATTTTTAAATTTTCTTTCATTTAAAAAAAAATTAAGTGGAGCCCTCTTGTATGATTAAGATTTTACTTATTTTTCTTTGATGATAGGCACTTGCAAAAGTCATTAAGATTCGAATCTTCAAGGTTATTCAGTTTTAGAGTCAAATTGTGTTTGTATATCAGAAACCCGTTAAAACCCGGCGTTCGTGATTTTTGTGTCTGAACTCTTCAGAGATATTCTAGTGGGAAACTAATAGAATAACTCGTTCGTGCTCTTTCGGTCCTCAAATTTTAATTTTTGCTTGGTTTTTCTACTTTGAAGAGAATAATC
Organism: Uloborus diversus; assembly: GCF_026930045.1. Lineage (NCBI taxonomy): Eukaryota > Metazoa > Arthropoda > Arachnida > Araneae > Uloboridae > Uloborus > Uloborus diversus. The sequence goes on from NC_072738.1 coordinate 88,773,985, forward strand.
AAGGTCCCGTGAAATCTTAATGTCGGAGAAATTCTTATTAGCCGTTATTTGAATAAACGTAAGAGTTTTGACTGGTCTATCGGTCTTTGAAACATAAGCTAGCTAGCTCTTCAAAAGAGGCGATTTTTTCCCTTCGTTATTCTTCAAGCACCTAACTAAAGGAAAAAAGGCAGCCTTTCAACACTATCGGCTCTAAGTCAACCAAAAAAAAAAAAAAAAAAGAGTTTTGGTGTCGCTGCCCGTGCGTAGGCTTCTTGCAGACGGCCTTTTCAAGGTCATACCGTATTTGTCACTTTTCGTGGAGGAGATATTGATTTGGGCAGACAAGATGGCAGCCGAAAGCTTTTTAAGAACTGTTGAATCGTATCTTTTTTAGGACGCATATTTTCATTTTTTACAGTAGTACGAACAAACTGAATAAATCAGTTCGCGACGATTGCCTTACACGGTGCTAAAACACCGTTGTTGATTGAAGAAGGGTAAAAGACGGGGGCAGGTGGACAGGCCCGTCATTTCAATTTTTTTCGTGGGGTTGGCGGGGGGGGGGGAGGAAAGGGTGAAAACTCAATGCGAATTTTTCTGGAAAACAGCACAAACCATGCTCACTTATATGTAAAAATATTAGTGTTTAAAAAAACCTGAGCGGAAGCAATTGACCCCCCCCCCCACCAGCGCCCTTCTTAAATGATGGAGGATAAGCCTGTTGCTTGAAAACCCACAAATGATGGCGTATTGTCCCTTTGCAAATTTTTACTTCTGACAGACCTTTGCAATTCGATTTTAAACAGTCACTTTTTTTTTTAAATCAAAAAACATGTTTTAAGTTACTTCAACGAGTCATTTCGAGGTGCCTTTACAGTTAAACTTTTAAAACATTCTCGAATGTATAAAATACGCATTTCAAGATATTGTGGCGTACAGATGTGGACGTGCGTGGAGGTTGAGGGACGCTTCCGTGGCTGGGCTTTGAACCACGGACCTGTATGTTACAAACTCAGTGCTTTAACCGCTGAGCCAAAAGGACCTCAAGGCTCGGGGGCAGAGTTTGGTTATGTGCTCTCTGACGTACGCCACATTAATCCCCCAAAGTGATGGAACGGGAAAGCGAGAAAGCGATACAATTATTAACAGATAAGGCGCCGAAACCAGGCGTTCTGGCTATAGTTATGCCTGTTGCTAATGATAGTGTACCTGTCCGTTTTGGCACAGCGGTTAAAGTACTGGGGTAGTAACACAAAGGCATATGGTTCAAAACTCAGCCACGGACGAGTCCTTCAACCTCCACGTACGTCCACATCACAATGCCCTACGTCACAATATTTAAATCAATTATTGTTTTGTCCTAGGGTTTATAACACTGTGTAAGTTTTAAGTTCTATGACAAGAGTCATCTAAATCAATTGTACTCAAAGTGGATGTCGCGGCACACTGGGGTTGCCCCACGGAAAGGCAAGCGATGTCGCGAAGTGTCACATTAGTTCACGGTATTAATATGTATTATACAAGTACAACAGGAACAGACAAAGGTGTCATGAGAAAAATTGTAATTCTTCAAAAGGGCGCAGCGAATCAGAAAAGTTTGAGAATCCCTGATCTGAATCAAATAATTTGGTGTCGTAAAAAATAAAGATAACAGGATAAAAATCAACGAAAAGTGTAGTAATCGAAAGCACTTCAAATAGTCGTTCAGTGTTCTAATTTTGTAATACAAGTATTTTTCTTTATTTTTTCCTGATGTGAAATTTGAGAAAAAGTTCTTGTTGCATACAGTAAAACCTGTGAAGTTGACCACCCTTGTAAGTTAATCACCTGTCAAAGTTGACCGCTTTTTTCAGGCACGGAATTAGCCCTTATCATATAAATCAACCTCTGTAAGTTGACCCCAAAAGTAGTGCACCGGAGGTGGTCAACTTACACAGGTTTCACTGTAGTGCATAATGTTGCTTGACAAAGAAAAAAATATTTTACGCTTAATTTTAAGTAATATATGAATGCCGATATTTTTTGGAATCGTTTTAGACCAAGGGCGCCCATATGAGGGTACAAGTGAGGGCTCAAGCCCCCCTTAGAAATTAGAACTTCCTTGCTTTTAGTAGTTTTTTCTTTTTAAAAATGTAAAAATATTTCTTCTCCAGCCGTTAATGAATAACTTATTAAAAACGTCAAATTTTAATAACTCTAATCTGCACGAAAATAAGTTTCCATGGGGAAAATATCCTGCTAAACTATGGGGAAAATACCTGAGCCCCCCCTTACAGTTTTGCATATGGGCGCCCTTAGACTAAAATGCTTTTCTTCCTGCACGTCGGTTAGAGGTTAAACTTTTTCAGAAACTGCATTTAAACAAACGGAAACTTTGATAATCCAGCTCAACATACATTATAATGAATAATGTGAAGTAAAGCATTGAAACCACATAATGGCTAATCGAATACTCTTATTTAGATCTTTGGGAATACAATTCTTTTTCTTCATACGATTCCTGATATATTGCGATATTTTGATGTTTTTTTTTTTTTTTTTGTTATTTTTGCTTCATTTGTTCTTTTACTACCAAATTAAAGTTTTTACTCGAAATTTACTGATTCGGCATTTAAAAATGTTTCATAATATATACATAACATAGATGGTATACGCACATTTCACTATTGAAAAATGTTCCAATTTTTAGATGAGAAAAAGTGGATGATCTTATTTTTGTGCGTGTTTTTAAGAAAGAAGGTTAACAGCCCTTTTATTTTGTTTTGTTACGTCCAGGGGTGCCCCCCCCGTTCAATGGCAGAAATCCCCCCCCCCATTTTCTCAACCCTATTTCCCTTTTTTAATTTTTTTGCTCTCTTTTTTATTTTATTAATTTTTTTAAAAATATTTTTATTTATTTATTTATAATAATAATAATTATTATTTTATTGGAAAAGTTCTGTGGTACGCCAATAACATACACACACACACATACACAAACTAAATAATTAAATGAAATAAAATATTAACAGAATAAAATAAAATGAAGTAAATAATTAAAATTAATCAATAAAAACATTTAAATAAAAAAATAAATAAATCTCCCCTGCAAAATTTTGATGGCGCAACTTGCGCCATAATCCCCCCCCCCCCGTGTGGGCACCCCTGATTACGTCAGAGCTTTAGAATGAGCACTGGATCGAGCTACAGATTCCTTTTTAAGAACTCGTGTTCGCGTTGGGATCTTAATTGCGTTCTCGCTTTAATTGACGCTTTGTTCCAAACTTTACTTGCTGTCACTTTAATGGAAGTTATGATGGACTTGGAAAACGTTCTAATGTCTTTAAACAAAAACGTGGGTGTTCCCTTCTCAGACTCATAGATCATTTGCTTGCGCCCACTTTGTCAAATCGTTTTACATTTTAAAAATGAGCGATGGTAATGAACTGAGAGCAGGGTCGACGAGAGGTCATGTCATCCTAGTCGGAGGGACCCTTTCCTCGCGGGGGCCCTGCTCGGAATTGGAGTAGAATAAATTTTACGTGTTTTGTTGGGAAACGGGCTCAGAGCCCAGGTGGCGAAAGAGTTTGTAAGGACGTAGCCAAGGGGTGGGTCCATGGGGTCCGGACCCCCCCCCCTTCCCGAAAGACCCCTGTCATTTTTTCTCAGTTGTTGCATCTCGCATCAACAAAATTTTTCCGAAAGAGAATGTTTTTATAAAACCCTGCATTTTCCCCTTAAATATTCCCATTAATCGGAAAATTTCTCAGTCCTTGAGTCAATTCAGAACACGAGAACCTCGTGCACCAACTGCAGGTTCCCAATTTTCGTCTGCCTTTTACTGTCGCGCACTACGTCGGAAACCGGGAAATGTCCGTATCGTCTTTCAAACCAGCTGGGTCGTGTGACCTTGAAATTCAGCCCCTCTCCTTTGGTCCATCAGATTGCCATCGGCAAAGTAAAAACAAGCATTTATTGCCCCCCAGTCTCATTGTCTCCCAGTCTCATTGGCGTGGTTTTCTTTATTTCTGTCTCCTTTCTTTTTGGATTTTCGCGGATTTCATAGACGCATGTTGCACGAAAGACAGCCAGAGTGAGGTGCGTTCCTGGTGAATCAGTAATTGAATTCCGATTTTTTTCTGTTTTAACACGCAGTTTTTATCTATATCATACTTATAGGAAACATATCTTGAAGAAAAATATATGCAAAAGAAAATTAAGTTTACCCAAACTAGGTAAGAGCCAGTGCTCCCTTTTAAAGTTTTCTTAAAAATACAAGCAATTTTACGTGTTAATGTGTTTTTCCATTTAAAAACTAATTTTAGATTCTAAGCCAGCAGCGAAAAAAGAAATTCTACACATTTCATGTGCTTGAGGATGAGAAAAAATTATTATTGATTTTTTTTTTTTCATTTTAACTCTTTATATTTTTGACATGGTTCATTTCAGATTCATTTTATATTTTGATAACAATTTTATTTGAACTTTTAGATTATTTTTAACATTTCTCTCCTTTCTGAGTAACAAATTACATAGATTTTTTTTCTGATGTTTTCCCCCCAATATTTAAGCATGATCATTGAACATATTAAATGCCCAAAAAGAATTCGTGTTTGAAGGTAAAATAAATAAAATAAATGAATAAATAAAACTTGAAGTTGATGTAACGAATTTTTTGCGGAATCAAAATTTTATAGAAAAATAATTGAAAATTACTTGAATATTTTTCTGTGATCAGTTTATGAAATTACAAGTTCGGCCATATTAAAGCATGTAATAAGTAATTTATTACGAATTAATACTTTTAAATTTTACTGAATTGTGATTCTATGATCCCAAAAGAAAAAGTTAGTTTTTTAGTTGAAGAAAAATTATCTCTCTCTCTCATCTCTTATTCGATGTTGTCCCATAAAGCATATTTGTATTCCAATTGTACTGAGAAGTTATTTAATTAGCATCTATGCATCCATCTTTAGTAAATTGTGAAGGTAGCATTAAACGTAACAAAAAACAGGCATATGCATTTAACTATAAATTACTAGGTGAAAATTACCGCTATTTACTGCGTTACAAGCAAAGAAACAAAAAAGGTGAATACGAGATAAATTTTTTTGAGTTTTTCGTTTCTATATCGCTTTTTTTTAAATTTTTTCGACTCTTATTTTCTTCAAGCTAAAGATATTTGCTATTTCTTGCAATAAAGTGTTTTGCTAACATCGTATTAAAGAAAAAAAATCATTGCCTGCATTGTAAAATATGATATGTATTGTTGTTAAAATTAACAACACGTTGTTAAAATAAAATCACACAGATGTTTAATTTAATTCATTAGGTATACATTCCATTAATCGGCATGTAAAAGATCCCTTAGGTCATTTGAGCTCTTGACAAAATTAAATTCCTTTTGCAGTTTCTCATCGAAAAGAGCTCAGGTGTCTCCATCTGGTGGAAACTGGGCATCAAATTTTTCTCTGACATTCACATCCGCGCCTTAATGGTGGCATATGAATGACTGGATGCCATATGGTTGGTTCTCACTTGTTCCGCAAAAGGCTAAAGCCTCTAACACAGCCCCATTAGAAAAAAAAAAAAAGATAAAAAACGGCAATACGCCTTTTCCAATATTTAAAAGTTTTTCGAACAGCTTTTACCCTTTGAGGAATAGTGACTTCACTTGAGAAACCCATTTATTTCTTGCTTCTCTTTTTTTTATTTCAGCTAACTGGAATCATTGTGTCAGTTGGCTGAAGAAAAAAATTTATATATATAAAAAATGGTTGCATCAAAGGAAGCCCCCGTCTCTCAAAGAGTTAATAGTTTGTTCAAGCTTTTAATTGATGAAAAGGAATGATAATTATAAAACGGATAAGATTGGAAATATCATTTTATTTCGCATTATCAAAAGAATATTATAAATGTAAATCAATAAAAACTAATTCAAGCTTTTTAAATGAAACCTTGTTAATATTTTCGTTGAGAGAGTTGTGGGATTTTGCCTGAAATGTTGTTCAAATCGGACAGGGTTACGTTATATAACATTCATATAGTTATACATTCGACTCCATAGATATAGATTTATTTATCCTCATATAAATAATGCCGATGATCGAGTAACCCGCGTGTTTCAACAATGAATTCGCGCCACGGCATGATATGTAATTTGATAATATGTTTTGGTAATGATTAACATTCAGGGAAAGGCTTTATTGTGACAAGGCTGAACTCGATCCGGTAACTTAACAGTTCTACTGGTAAGACTGTGTCATCTCAGAGGAATGAAGAAACGAAAACAATGAACGCTATCTACCGGAGTTTAGGGTTAATCCACTGGTGTTAGAGTTAAAATTTCAACTATCAAAATATTACCAAACAGGCAATTGCTTCGTTCAAATGTAGAAGAGTTGAAGCAATTTTCACCCGTCATACCTTGATGGGCTACTTTCTAGTTTTCAAATAAAATGGCATAAGTACAAATGTACATATTTTGTTGAAATATATTACAAAGCTTTAATATTTTATTAAATTATCGCATGCATTTTCCAAGTAATTTCTAGAACAGTTTTCGTTTTCCGTTTTTCTTTTAATGTGCCCTTTTTATTAATAGAAAATATATCACTCATTTTCAGGAGGACAGAGGTTTACCCATGTTTGGAAACTTTGTGTATGATAACTTTCAGTTTAATGTTAATTTACAAACTTTCAATAATTAATTTACCACTTAATATAAAATTTTTGTTAACTAATTTTAACTAATGGCTCTATTGATTTCAATTATTTAATTAATTTTAGTTAATTATCATATTTTAATAATAAGTTTTGATTGGATTTATCTTATCTTGTGTAAATATCAGCTACTAATTCTGCTTTAGCATGCCTCCTCTTTTGAAGTTCGTACAACCTTGGACCCCCCCCTTAACAAAGTTCTAGCTACGTGCCTGGTTTTGAGTAAAATGTTAACGATTTCAGTAGTGTTTTCAACTCATTTATAATTTTTAAAGTAAATATTTGAAAAATAACAATCATGAGTACACAATCGCGATCAATGTTACACTCATGATTATTGACCTGATAACCTGATAGCGCAATGTTGACTTTTCGCGATGTTGTTAATTGCCTTTTGTTTGGGGGAAAAAATGCTACAAAACATGCTTAAATCAACTGATATCGTTCTATAGCAATCGGTGATACAAAAATGATTAAAAAATTAATTTCAGTGATGTTTCATGACCCCAAAGTGACCACGCTGTAGGGTAATGACCCAGACTGTGCCAATAAAATTTTCATGATGGTTACTTCAGGAGGGAAATCTTAAGTTTTTTTTTAATTTTCATATTTTTTCTTGTGGGGTGGGGGGTGCCATCGCTGTGGGGGCTCAAACAGCTATACCCAGTGACTTTTGGTTAAAGCATTCAGTGTTCTGAAATTAACTTTTTGGGGAAAGGGGAATAACACATCTAAACAAATATTATAGCATCAGGAACCTCTTACACAGTGCAGACTTTTTTCAATGTCTTAATGAATCCCATATCAGATTCATTGCAAAAATTAATTTTCAGCTACACCTTTGCTCAAGCAACAGTTATGATCTACACTGGTGTCCAAAAGTTAAGCATAATTGTTATTTATGTGAGTCATCGAAAAGCGTGTATGAGGTGAGAACACGAAATAGGGGGGAAAAAAAAAGCAACTCATTACAAAATAAATAAACTACTCAAAAAAACGGTAATATTTACTTTTATCATCCCAAAAAATAGTTTAAATGAAAATTAGGCATATGAGGAGTTTACTCCACAAGAGATGATGCTGAAGTTCAATAGATGTATGGCCACCTCTGACAGGCACGCTGCACAATTACTCATACTTATGAGGTTGGTGAGTTGTGGGAAAACAGTTCCAAGCTCCGGAGCCGGAGCGGAGGGGCGGCGGGGCTGCAAGTTGTCTCCCGAGCATATCCCAGACATGCTCGATAGGGTTCAGATCAGGGGAGTTCGCAGGCCACGTCATTCGCTGGATATTTTCTGATTCGAGGAAGTCATCGACCACAGCTGTTCGGTGACATGGCGCGTTATCGTCCATGAATATGAACTCAGGACCAACCAACAGCACCTCGAAACAAGCGAACATAAGGCTCAAGAACCTCGTCTCTGTATCTTTGACCAGTGACTGAGCCTGTCTCAAAAATATGGAGGTCGGTGCGGCCATCCAACATAATGCCCGCCCACACCATTACTCCTGCTGACGCAAAGTGATGTCTTTCTCTTATGTTTTGCGGTTGGAAACGAGTCCCCTTTTCTCTCCAGATTGTTACCTGACGAGAATCACTCTGTAGAGTAAAGCGGGACTCATCACTGAACATCACATTAGCCCACTGTCCCAGACTCCAATGCCGATGTTGCAAGCTCCAGTTTAAACGAGCGCGTTTATGCGCTGATGTGAGAGGAATGCAAACTGCTGGTCTTCTGGCATACAGACCGACATGATTGAGTCTCCTGTAAACAGTTTGCCTCGAAATTGTTATTCCTGTGACGGCACTGAGCGCCGAACCCAGTTCTCTGGCACAGCTGTCCCTATGACGTCGTGCAGAAATTGCCAGAAAACGATCTTGGCTTGCGGTTGTGACTCTTGGTCGACCTGGTACTGGTCGGCGGGTAACATCTCCCGTATTTGAAAACCTCTGCCACAGTCTCGAGATTACACACTGAGGCACATTAAGAATACGAGACACTTCAGTTTGTGATCGTCCAGATTCTAGCATTCCAACGATTCTTCCTTTCGCAAACATGTCCAATTGGCGTCTTTGTGCCATTATTAGTTCTGTTTCACCAGATCCAATGTTTCTTGGTACAGCAATTGCATGAAACGCGCCTGAACTCTCTAAAGCGTGCGAGCTGTTTTATCCACATTCCGAAACGCGCACCTAATTCGCGCATGACACCATCGACTATACTATTTTGCATAAACATATTGTTTCTTCTTCAACCAATGAATCTCCATAAGTAACTTTATATAATTTTACGAAAATTTACAGATTTTTCTCGCATTTTATGAATTATGCTTAACTTTTGGACACCAGTGTACGTCCTTGATAATCATCAAAGTTAATATGCTATTTCTTTTTCGTATCAATAGTTGTTAATTTTTTAAATAGTTTTTTTCTTTTCTTTTCAGCTGTCGAGAAGTGCCAGAGCTGGAACCATAGGTTGGTGAAAGAACCTACCGATGGCTCCTCCAAATGTTAAGATCAAGCATATTACAAGGTAATGAGTGCAAACCTTTTTGTAGATAATACTATTCATCGTTTAGTTCCCGCTGATTTTTTTTTTAATGCATTCATGTAATGACAAATGTGAATAAAAGAACTTATGACCCAACAGTGACGCAGCTAGAAAAGAGTTTTTTTTGGGGGGGGGGAGGGGGGGAATCTAGATGGGGTGGGTCCATGGCTCCTCCCAAAACCTTATGAGTGTAGGAAATATATTATGAGAAAAAAAAATTAACACATGAGTGTTACTTTGTAAGAAATTTAGGTTTAAATGGAAGAGAAATTACATCCCTCTCTTCAAAACAAAACTTTTATTTCTAAAATTTTGCTCCATCGTTTATGTTATTTCTAGATGCCAATTTAAGACACTTAGGCAATCTATGAATGTTCTCTAAGTAAGGCAATCTATGAATGTTCTCTAAGTACACCTACTGCTCATGAGACCAAAAAGAGCCTAAATTTGTGTTTTATGGCTTTAATTTCGAAACTTTTCTGAGGGGGTGCTCCTTATTCCCATACTCCTCCAAAAAATGCCGCGAAAGATAACTAAAAATATGTATTCATTTCTTCAAAGCAATAAATTACAAATAAAGAATGTTTCGGTATTAACCTCATCTTAAATTTTATAAATTTTTCCCTATTTGTTGTTATTTTTAAATTCGAACTTTTTATAAAAACTTAAATAATGGGTAGAGAGAGGAGGTGGTTTTTCGAAAAAAATCAATGATCTGGCACTATTTGTGAGGTAACCATCAGGACAAGCATCCGAAGAGAGTTTGTTAAAAGATTTCGAAGGGCCCCTCCCAAAGTGATCCGCCACGGGGGGGGGGGGGCACAGTGAAGAAAAATCTCATCTGATGGGGATGGGAGGGGTTCTTTTCAAAAACATTTTTTAACCTTCTGGTTTCAAAAACGTAATTTTAAGTCTTTCTTCGGTGATGTTTGGGAGAATAAAGACTCAAATGGCTTTTTTAGCGAAAATTTGTAGATATTGAAGATTGAAGTCTTAAAAACGCGATTATAGGCCTCATTTAATAGAGTTAGGAATGGAACTGAGGGACTGTGCTCGATCGATTTTTTTTTTTTAAATAGATCAAAATAAATTCCTTCTTTTCCCTTCCAGTTTTTCCAAATTGAAGTTCCAAACACGCAAATGTAGACTAAATATGAAGATTTTACGCGCAAGGGGTTCTGGAGCTCTTCTCTGGAGATTTTTCGAAATTAAGGTTCTAAAAACTTAAGCAATATTCTCTGATATAAGAAAGAGAGGTTCAGGAGCTGTTCCACATCAATTTTTTTTTTTTTTTTTTTGTAAGTGTAGTTTGAAATCCCCTTTTTTTTTCATGACATTAGAGGAAGGCGGTGGTTCCCTTTTTCCTGAATATTTTCTGAAATTCAAGTTTTAAAAACGCGATTGAAGACCATATTTGGTGACATGGCCGGTAATTTTTTTGAAATTGAAGTTTCGAAAACGTAATTTATGCGCTTTTCGATGTTGTTAGATATTTGGGGGCTTTCCCCTGGAAATTTTGAAATGTAATGTCTGAAAACGAAATTTGAGGTGCTCCATAATGCTTTCAGTGTGTGTGGGGGGGGGAGGCAGCTGACCAATGCACTGTATCTATTGAAACTTTCAACTCAAGGATCTCTTTTTTGTTTTTAAAAAATAAGATTCCTCCCCCAACGGAAAAAAAATATTTTCTTGTTAAAATCATCTGTTTTCCCCACAAGACACGTTCTTTTCTTCTCTTCAATAAAAAAATAGATTCGAAAAACATTCAACTCAGTGTTCTGTTGCCCCCCCCCTCCCCCCTCCGATTCCTTCACTGACCCAAAGCATTTCATCTACCATTGTCCTGCTTTCTCAGGTGCTGCCATCTATGCGTTTGTTCTAAAGAAAAGACGAATTTTTTCATTGGTCTTTTTAAAAACCGAGTTTCTTCATGATTATTTTCAGTGTCTTAGGGAAAACAATATTTCGAAGATGTTTTGGTCAAATTTTAGAGGCGGATATTGTTACTTTTGTCTTTTTCCATGGTCAAAAAAGAAAAATCTCTAGGTATTTTTGAACTAAAAAATTAAGTTTGAGTTTTTGGAAGAGAAATCTTTTATTTTGTGCATGCATAGTTACTCACAATTGTTTTGGACACTTCTAAACATTAATTTACTTGAATAAAATATTCAATTCTTATCAGACTTGGTTTTATATGCTGGATTAAAGAATGTTTCTTGATAAAATAGAAAAAAGTATATAGAAAAAAGTATTTTTAGTTAAAGTTGTTAAATTTAAAATTGGGCGAGCCATCGCTCAAGTTCGAGAAATAACTTATTAAAAAATTATCGTTCGAGCTGTAACTTATTTAATAATTGACTTGCAAAACCTGCAAATGAAAAAAAAAATTGAATTTTACTTGGACACTTCTTCAAGCTTCATTTTTTCTTTTCTCATTTTTTGATTTTGAATAGAGACGTACTGAGTAGCACTTTGGCCAAGTAGCCGAGTTCTGAGTACTCGGCCGAGTACTGAGTTACTGAGTACTCTTCCTTTCACTACTTGGCCGAGTTACCAAGTACCAATTATGTTTTAAGAAGAACCACCGACACACATGTGATGAATTTTGAACTTATTGGAATAGTTGTATGGACCTCCTTGTCCATATAATAGTTTTTAAAACTAAATTCCTGCTGAAATTTAATTACGCATTATTTAAAAAATTTTGTTTATGTTAAAAATTTTACAAAAAAAATATTTTTAAAATTAAAAATAAGTAAATAAAAGGTATGATCAATCAAGTTGGAAATAAAACAAATTATACCAACCCATTATAGTTCTAGTCTGCCAAACATAAATAATTTTTAAAAGCAAATAAAACAAATGTGCAGGAACACTGCAGACACGTGTTTCTGCGTAACAAGGAACGTCTTTTTTAGTGCTTAAAATGTGAGCTAAAGAATGAAAAGACATTCGACAAAAGAATCCGACTTTTGTTGGATGCCTTTAAATCCAGGAGCTCACATTTTGTACATTGAAAAAGGAATTCCTTGTAATGTCAAAACACGTGTCTGCACTGGGCTTTTAACGTTGTTTTATTTCCTTTAATTTTTTAGCGAAGGTATTTTCATATTTTTTATAACTAATTTTTGTTTGTAGTAAGTAAAAATCTATTTTTAATATAAAAATTCCATATTTTCTATACTTACTTTTTTTTGCACAATTTTTAATCAATAAGTTTTATTAACTTTGGGGACATTAAAATAAAGATATATTCCATTGAAGCATTACAAACTTCCTCATTCTCAAAATTTAAATTTAACTTGTAAATGATTGCAGAAAATTATATATGCTTGTGCTTTTTTATAAATTTTAATATCTGTCTTGGACAATATTCAGTTTTTTGCAACTACTCGGTATTGGCCGAGTATCTGATCAAAATTTGGCCGAATACCGAGTACTTGGCAAATTGGCCGAGCACCGAGTAGTTACCGAGTACTCGGTACGCCCCTAATTTTGAAGTTACTGTACATGTGAATATAAAAAGGAAATGGACAATTAACCATTTGTTTGCACTTACAATTATCTCGTTATTCTAGTGTTTATGCTTGTGCATAGTTACTCACTTAAATTTACGCATATCTGAAATTAATAATAAAACTTTTAAATCTATATATATATAAATGAATGTTTGTCTGTATGTGATCCATGAACTCAAAAACTACCCAGCAGATTTGGCTGAAACTTTCACCGTTTGTTATTTTTGGTACTGGGAATGTTTATAGACCAGTTCGAAAAAAATTCGATCGATAGTTTCTTTTTTATTCCAATTTAAGTCACAATCCATTGGATAAATACGAATAAAATTATCGGCAGCAGAAATTAATTCGCGTGAAAGATCTCATTCGGAACTCCAGCGCTCGAATACGCTACCTTGCGGTGATTTACAAAACTGCAAATGAAACTTAAACATTGCCACGTTGCATTCCACGTGTGTCTGTTGACGTAAACACAGGCAGTTTGTTCTGAGTATTTATTAACGCAATCGATGTGTCTTAGTTTGCTTTCAGCTACAGAAATTAATTCGTCCCTTATTAGTATTTTCGAGCTTCTCAAAATAATGTTAGTTTTCATTATTTCCTTAATAATTGGTGAAAGCAAAAATTCTGGATTAACAAACTTGGATAACGTTATACAAGGTAAAATTTTTTATTGTTTTGTATGAATTTGTAAGAATATGGGTTTTTTTTTTAAATCTTAAATTAATTAAACTTACCATATTTTACAGCAGCATTTAGTTGGAATGGACAGTATGCAAAATATTTTCTTGAATATATTATCGTAGAACAAAATGAATAACCGAGAAAGAATTTACTTTATTCCTTTTATTTTCAGCTGAAAGGTTTCGCCAAATTTGTTTAGGGTTATAGTTTTAGTATAGTGCGAGCAAAGTAGCCTTGGCGAGATTTCGCGTTTTTAGTTAAACCATTTTTAATTTTTATCATGAGTGGAATAAAATGGTAGTAAGATTACAGAATTCGATAAGTGAAAGGAAATAATGGTCAATCAACTGAAAAGAAAACTACCACCATATATCCGTGAGAATTTTGTTGATGATTTGCATAACATGACACAATTAAATCGTAACTCAGAAATTAGAAAAATCGAAACAGAAAATTTTTAAATGAACCGATTCGGGAATTCGAGAGAAATAACTCAGCTACAAATGGAAAAAAAAATAAGCGCTAGCCAAGCAAGGCAAAAAAGTATCATCTTCTTTCGATAACAATTTGTAATGTCACATTGAATTTTCTAGCATTAATTGTTATTCTTGTCAGGCCACAATTATTATTTAGTTTTATCAAGAATTGATAAATATCGAATTCAACATCGTGGAAATAGCTGCTTAGAACTACGAACTACGTAGTTTGCATTAATCTTTGACGTTTAGTAATGCTTCTTGAATTCTCATTTCTTTCTACGTGGGCCAGAATATCCACAACACTTTGAAAATTAATTTAAAAAGAATAAAGCGAAAAAATCATACGTACGAACAAAAATCACAGCACTTTTAGCATTTTCTTCGTTACCATGTGCGTTTGTTTTAGTTTTCAATTCCGCCATTAGACAGTGACTTCAGTGCCCCCTATAGTTCGTTGGAGTTGCGAATTGATAAGAAGTTAGCTGTTGCCATTTTTCTTGAGTTTGAACAAATAAATTCTTTCTTTATTGTTTTATGGCTTTTCATGCAACGGGGGGATTTAAAACTTTTTCTATTTGATATTTTTAGCGATTGATTGATCTTGCAAACTGCGTGAGTACAAAATTTGAGTATAGTCACGGCTTCACTTGATACCTGGACCGATTATTATGAAAATTGCTATATCAGGGGTCTGTCCAGGGTTTTTCACAGGGTCCGTTTTTTGTGAAAAATCAAATATTTTTGTGAAAAACGAAATTTTTTTGTGAAAAATCAAAAAAATTTTTATGAAAGATCGTTTTTTTTTTTTTTTGTAAAATAAAATTATTTTGTAAAAACGAAAAATTTAAATTTATAAACATTAATAAATGCGTTTGGGGGAGGGGGAGGCTCATGGAGCAAACTACGGCATTGAAATAATTTGTTGGAAGTTTTACAGTATTTTTTGTCTTTTCTAGGGCATTTTCGAAGGTTATCATAGCAATAGGGAGGTATCATTCTCCAGCGGATGGTCAACCTAGATGTATCAGTATCTATATACCGTTCCACATCTTGTTAAATTGTACTAGAAATTTTTTCTGAAGATTTTGTATAAAGAGTAAAATCATAAAATAATTGAAAAAAAAAAAAATCAGGCAGTTGTTCAGTATTTAGCTTTTTGGCGCATGAATTTTTACAGAGCACGAAATTTCGTTTTAAATTTGTAATTTTAACAAAAATAAGTATAAATTTTATTTGTTTACCTCTGAATAAAGCGTAGTAAGCATTTAAAAAAATGCAAAAAATTCCATTCCTATAGCAGATGCAAAAAGATTGAAATTTTTGAAGTGAAGGCATCAAAAGTATAAGAACGGAATATAAAAGAATTTATATTAGTAAAATCTTTTCAAATTGCATATTAAAGGTTAATGATAAACATATTGATAATGTCTATCGACATAGTTGAAGCAAAAATAAAATTAAACCATCGAACCGTCTTGACACTTTTAAAAGAACACGAAATTCTGCTTAAACTAATGATTTCACTAAAAATAATGAGAATTTTTATTTATTTGCCTCGTAACAAAGCTTAGTTAGCATGAAAAATGAGTAAGATTTGATTGTCATACCGGATGCAAAGAGATCGCGTTTTTCAAAATGAAGGCATCAAGAGTGAAAAACAGCAAATAAAAGAGTTTATTTAAGTAAAACAATTTTAGAATTGCATTTTAAAAGGTTTACATGATGAATACTATTGATAACCACCGACATTTTCGCCGAAAATTCGTAGTTAGAAAAGAAGAAGAAAAAAAAAGAGGTGGGGTAATGTAAAACAATGGACAATACCAGATTCCCGATATGGACATAGGAAAAAAATACAGGAATTCCGGTTTATAACCGATACACGAGCACCCCTGTTAGCATAAAAAATTCAAAACTAATATAATTTCTTCTTAAGATAACGTTAAAACATCACACCATAAAGGCACAAAAATTGCCAAGCTGGAAAATGTTAGGAATATTTTCCAAGTCCCTGTGAAAGGTTTACTAGACGTTTATTTATTTAGCGTTAATGTTAATTTTATAGTTGGTAACCATATCTGTAGTACCAAGTTCAATTCGCTGATACGTGTTATTATTGTTTAGATTGAGAGCAGAGGGAGAAAGGTGCTGAGGCAGCAATATCAATATGCAGAGGCCATAACATTTTCAGAAAAATCTATAACAACAACATCGTTGCAGGCTATTTTTATTCTGCTGTGATAAAAGAAACACTAAGCATCACAGAAATATGCAGACATTTCTTTTGAAAAATTAGCCGTTATTTTGATTTTAAATTTGCTTTTACAGTAAATGATTTGTGAAAGATCCTTTTTTGTTGATTAGAATTTTGTGAAGGGTCCCGTTTTGGTTGATCGGAATTTTGTGAAGGGTCCGTTTTGGTTGATCGGAATTTTGTGAAGGGTCCGTTTTGGTTGATCGGAATTTTGTGAAGGGTCCGTTTTGAGTAATCGTATTTTTGTGAAGGGTTGATCGTATTTTTGTGAAGGGTCCGTTAACGGACCATTTCCCCTGCCAACCCCTGTAATATATATATGTATTTTACCACGGAGAAGGTGCATAATATGCTCATTGAAGCCACTCGCCACCAGGTGGCACTGCAGAGTAGCAACTTCTGCCCCGTTCAACCGATTGTCATGAAAATCAGTATAATGATGTATTTTTTTGTTGGCGTAGCAACGCGCGTCGGGTACAGCTAGTAGAGCAATAAATATAACAATATTTTTTATCAAAAGTTTTATGAAAATTTGCAATTTTGTGGTTTTCATCTATTATTTGAAAAGGAGCTTGCAGTTTTTCAAAATAATTAAATGTGTAATGCATGCTCTAAATCACAGGAAGAAACACATTTTATTATGAAATGCATAATGAAATTCTTTTGTCCTTCAATAGTATTTGAAACCATAAAAGTGACTTAGTCCTTGCAAGAGCACTGTCTTTTCAGGAATTGAAGGGTTATCCTCTGCATAAATTTCATTAAAATATGTATCATTTACAAACTTAAATGTGCATTAAATATCACTTTCTATCATAAATAGTATTTTTCCAAAGATTTATTTTTCTTTATTTAATGATTATTCCCTTTTTTAAAAAACAATAGTTACTTCAAATTTCATTTTACAATCAGAGATGGGTTTTTTTTTCAAACAGAATAATTTAATGAACTTCATTGAGATTGAAAATTTAATGCTTTAAATAGAAAAAGAAACTATTTGAGGACCATATTCGATAACATTTACCTCCAGTTGTGCAAAAGAAGTTTTTGATACAATGTGGTTCAAGGTACCCCATACCTCGTACTTGGGACATCTTGATCAAGTTTCAAAGTTCTGTTTAAAAATTATTGCTAAAAAATTATATTCTGAACAAAAAATGTAGAAAAAAAAATCTTGGATGTTGAGAAATAAGTAATTGATATTGCGGTAAAATATCAGATTAAATACAGGGTGCCCATAATTAAACGACCCTACTTTAAACTTGTCTAGTGGCAAAATTACTGCTCAGAAATTTATAAAATGTAATGTATAACATAATGAGAGGAAAGGAATTTGAATGAATAAAAATAGTGCAAAATTTCACCACGATAGGATGCGTTTTTATGAGTTACACATTTATTGTACATTTACTAAAATTTTAAAACAAATCTTGCATCAAAGCATGTTCAACATTATGGCCATCATTTTCCTCGACCTTCTACAATAGCAAGATAGCATGTTCTACATTTGGCTGCAGTATGCTTTGAAGTGCAACGATCATGTTATGACATGCTGTATTTAAGATCGGGTAAAGTTCTAGGAGTATTACCATTTCTGAGATTTTGAAATGCCTCCAAAGCTAAAAGTCACATAGATCGAGCTTTGATTATCAGGAAAAAGTGTATTTCATTAAAAATGTCCTCTGGTTGCAAACTTTTGAACGATTTATTATTATTTTTTATTTGCTCAAGAAAAAAAAGGAAGTTCCCATCCTTTGTTATGTTGTACACAAAATTTTGTTACTTTACAAGCAGCGGTTATGAACGCTCTGTATTTTTTTTCCTGATCTAATAAGAACTAGAAAAACAGACCTACGAGCCCTAACCGCTGCTATATTTTTGTACACTGCCGTGGGCAGGTAAAGAGCAGTAACTACAAATTTTTCACTTTTTGCATTTTTGTCATCTGTTGTATGTTAGCTTTATTGAACAAGCTTGCCTATTTGGTCTCTGCTGAAAAAAAGGCCCCCCCACCTAAAAAAAAGCGCCTGATTCCAACACTTCCCTATTGTTAGTATTGTATCCAACACACATTTCTTCAAATATCTCGAAAACTCATTTCTGCAGATACTGCTGTTTACTTGCCCATGGCAGCACACACTGCTCTCACAAGAAACTCAGTTGTCTTAAGTACATAAATATTGATAAAGTTGTGAAATGTAATTGGAATAGTTTGTAGTGTATTTGTTATATTTCACTTATTTATGCATCCAAATAATATGAAGTATGATTCATGAGTCATGATTCTTATTCATCCATTATATTTTAATATTTCATTGATGTTAAAGGAAAACTTTTCTTTTCGCAGGAGTCCATCTAGTTCTGGAGACACTCGATTTCCCAAACTAGATGAGTGTGCACATTTCCATTATGAAAATGTTGAACTTGGACCCATTAAGGTAAATGCAGCAATACGCATCTCACATGTTTTTTTTTTTTTTTTCAAAAAAGTCAATACATATATCAGGATGTTTTAAATCTCTGTATGGTATTTTAATAATCTCCAAAGTTTCTTTTAAATGAAGTTTTTAATATCAAACAGCACTAAAAGGGTCAAAAAGCATCATGAATATCTTGTGATTGTTGTGCCCAAAAGCATTTGCATTGGATCTGAAGGGGGGGGGGGGATGCACTACAAGAATTAAAATGTTTGAATCAGCCCTTTAATTTAGAAATTTTAGGTTGGGGGGAGGGGAAGAAAGGTGCATACTCAATGCAAATTTTACTGCAAAATAACAAAAACCTTGCCTAATAATGCAAAAACATCCAAAATGAAAGGCCATGTTTAAATAGGAATTTATTTTTCAAAGATATAAATAATGTATGAAATAAGAAATTGTGATTGTCTTTTTAATTTCAGTTAGGAAGAAATTATTTGTTTGGAGTAAAAAATGTGCAGAATACGTGTGGTCGAGATACTTATATAATATAACTAATAAATATTTACTTTTTTAATATAAATCATTTCTGATGTCATTCATTCCTTTGTGTACTAAATTTGTACAACCCTTAAACTTGTATGAAACATGAATGCTTAAATTTCATCTTGTCATCTTAGCTTGTAAGGTGAACTGAATGCATAACTGTCTGCTCTCCCCCCCCTTTTTAGTGAAATTTAAATGACCTATTCTTTATTTTTAAATTTAATATTAAACTTAATTTTAGTTTTGTACTTTCCAAGTATTTTATCTTTTTTTATCATTAAATGGTGAAAAGTAAGTCACTCCCCTCTTTTGCCATAGCTTTAAACTGCAGATGTAATCCTCATTAATGTGGAGAAGTAAGGGCTTCAGATCATCCGAATTAATGAAAGTATAAATTTAACAAAATAGCCTCTAAGTTGAGCCAAGCTACATAAGCAAACTTCTGTAAATAATGAAAATTGTATTTTGAGTTCTGGAGATAAATATAAATCTGCATTAAAAGAAAATTACAAAAGTACAAAATATTGCCTACAAAAGTACATTAGTAGGCTAACTCGCCTTTTGCTTATTCAGTATGTACATTTAAATTACTTAATGGCTGTCTAGATTAAGCAAAGTCCAGTTTAATTATGGTCTGGATTAATGAAGGTTTACTGCATTCAAATCTTTTATTTCTGTTATGATAGGTATTCAAATAACTTTTTGATTAAAAAATCATAAAATATGGACTTAAAAAGTTACTTTTGTAAGATATTTTCCAATTATCGAGCGTTTCAGAAGAATAAGTCATATAGATTTAACTGTGTTGGAAACTAGATCAGTTTATAGAAATTGATGTCAGTTAGATCTAATTATTAATTTAAATTTATGAAAAATTAAATTACTTATTTTGTAGTTTTTACTGTGCATAAAAATAATTAGAAAAGTTTGTTAGGAATATTGCTAAACATATGGTATAACTTCTGACTCATTCCAAAAAAGGCCAAACTTGATTTTTTAAAAATTAATTTTAATCTTACTAATATTATATATGCGAAAGTTTGTCTGTATGGATGGATGTATGGATGTATGGATGGATGTATGGATGTTTGTTACTCTTTCACGCAAAAACTACTGAACGGATTTTGATGAAACTTTACAATAATATAGCTTATGCATCAGAATAACACATAGGGTAGTTTTCGTCCCGTTATGGGGGGCAAAACCCCCTTATAAAACACAATTTTTGTATAAATTCAATATTGGGATGAAAAAATACTTGCACATATTTACATTATATGTCCATCGAAAGCTCTGATTTTTCTGCTGAAGATGGCACCTGTTCGAAATTTCTAAGTAGAATAAAAAACGAGTTATGAGCTTTTTAGATCCATGTTCGAAGGCTTTCCTCAACTCAATACAGTATTTAGTGTATCATCTCAACTCCCTGTCGATAGCGACAATTGTTGTATTGTTGACTTTCTTTGCTTTTCGTGATTGTTCAAGGCTTTTCAAATCTTGAAGTAAGATTTTTGCACAAGATTGGCAAATAATACATGATTTGGCCATTTTCCATAAACGGAACTTTAATTAATTGTTTAAAATTTATGCTGATTGAACACTTACTCATTATCCAAACAACCAGCAGATCGCCGAAATTTTTTCAAAAGATTTCAGCTGATTTTGGCAGTTTTTTCAACGTTGCTGTTTTTGAAAAGACTACGTCATAATAGCTTTCACCATGTAAAAAATATCGCCAATCAATTTTCAAAAGACTTTTTACTGTGTTAAATAATCCAGCAACTTTAGGCAAATCCATAAACAGCACAAAAACTTCCATTAATTTTCCTTTTTGCACAATTTCAAAAAATCACCAAATTGTTTACTTATTTTGGTAACATTTCGGATGAAACTGTTTAGCGCCATTTTATGGTGACCAAAAATATCTCAGCGTCTGGCGACGATATCTCTGTAACGAAAATTAATATCATACTAGCTGCGTGCCCGGCGTTGCACGGGCTACCTCGAAAATAAAAGTTATGTCAAGTAACGCGAGTTCAACACTCAGGCTTGAACCAAAAAAAAAAAAAAGTCAGTGAAATTTTGTGGCAGATTGCGGAAAACCCCCATAAAGTAAACATTTTAAATCCCCCGATTACAGGAAAAGCCTCAAAACAAAAACAAGAATTTTACCTGTTCATATTCGAGAAAAAGAAATGGCAACAGATCTTTCATCTCAATGATTTTCTTCATGTAAATTTTTATAAAAGCGTTCATCCGGAAAGTTGAGTTGAAGCACTGAATAATAATTTGAATGGAGGAAAGCCTTCGAAAAATATGGATTTTATTTTGAAATCTAAGAGTCATAATTAATAAGTTTTAATTGATATCTCTGCTAATTATTATCGGAGGATTATGTTAAATAGCCAAACATGAAGACGGGAAGATGACGAATCCATCGATACCTGGTTCGATGGTCAGTTCACTGTCGTTCGGGAGAAGAAGCTTGGACATTAATAGATAGATAGATAGATACCTTTTATATGTAGAGACAAAGTAAGGAAAGAATGGGGGAGCATAATCGAAGGTACCCCGAAACGACTTTCGCAAATTCGGTAAAATCGCACCAAGAGCCACAATGATTGAAATTTCCCGAAATAACTAAAGCAAGTATAAGGGGATTACGAGAGCAGCTACTTTTTTTTAATCACTTCGCACTTCATTAGCCATACAGAGAAGGTTTTAGACTCCATGTTAAAAAAAAGTATCAACTGATTAATCTTTTTAAATATGAGAAGATTATTTTGATGTTTTTTAAATTTGTATATGCTTAAATATAGTGCTTTCGTTTCTAAATCAATACTACTTTGTTCTTTATACTTATTGCTATTTTAGTTTTATGGGTAAGGAAGAAACTGATTTTTAATCACGTCAAAAAGATGTGTTTTAAATTCTTTCACCTAACCCTGACCCAGGCAACGCCGGGTCCTTCATAATTTTTCTTCATTGATTTATTTTCCTTTGTGTTTTTTCATTTATCTGTACATTTATTTACGGTTCACTGAAACAATACCTACCTATGCATTAAAATTCAAGGATTTTTAGTTGATAATTATTTCCAGTTTTTTTGTTTAAAATTCATTTAAATTTAACATTTTTGTAGAAAAAGTCATTATTTAAAAAGAAAATAAATCAATGTTTTTAATAAAATGTTTCAAACGTTCAATATTTTATTTACATATCTAGAAAAAATTTCTTCATGTGTTAAGGGCCAAGAAAAAATTCTGAGAAGAAATATACAAACTATAAGTAGCACCCAGTAATGCTGAAAGACAAACAAATGCCATTTGAATTCTATTTTAAAGCCTATATAGAGAGCTAAACATAAATACCAAAAGAGCTGAAGTCCAAATTACCCAACCAGTGGACCCAAGTTACCCCCCCCCCTCCCCCAAAGTCAGTCAAACTTAATAAACTAATATAACGTTTCATAAAACATGTGTATTTTTGTTTTCATGTAAAATGTGTGAGCTTTTGGAACTTAGCAAAAATGAATACATAAATAAAATATTATATATAAATATTTGTTAAGGAAAACAAGAAAGTTATCTGCACAGAAATTGGCATATTGTTTCGAATTGTGTTAAATACATTTTTTCATAAAAATTAGTTATGGAATTAGACGGTAAAGAAACTGAGAAAAAAGCAAAATTAAGAAAAAGTAAGGAAAAAATGTGCGCAGAAATACATTAAGGTCAAAAATCACTACTTTTGATGATGACAGAAATCTACAAAAGTGTCATGAAGCTCTCTGATATTTCTATTTTGTGCCCTTTGTGATCTCAAAATAGGGATTTTATATTTAACAATTCTGTACCTCAGATCCACAAGGACATGAGTCACAGTATTATAGTTTTAAAGGAGAGAGAAAAAACTTTTTCTAGGGCATGCATACAAAGGAGGGGAGGCACACTCTTTTATACCTGGTGAAAAATTGTAAAGGATTTTTGAAAAAGAATTACGTTCACATGGCTTGATAGGCTTCTACATAAAATCACTAATAAACAAAAATTCGCAATTTTTGAATTTACCTCCATTTGACTCTGAGATACAGAACTAGCACCATTCTCTACCTCATTGTTCACAGTGTTGTAGAATACATATACATTTTTTGTAAAATAACATATGATTATCCCACACAGGTTCTGGTATGTGATAGGCTCACCGATTCAGGAAAATTGGCTGCCGTTTGCAGCTCCTCGGCCAACAAGGAAAATGAACTGGACCGGCTCTGCTTCTTGGTCACTGTCATCAGCAATGGCCGCAAGTGGATGGTGCGGAGGAGCTATAAGAACTTCATGTTCCTGGACACACAGTTGCACAGATGTGTTTATGACAGGAAGTACAGTCTGCTCAAAGAGCTTCCAAATTTCACTCCCGAGGAGACAGATTCTGAAGAAGCTGAGGTACGTGATGCATGACTTCTGTGTTAGTGATAAATTTCTGTAGATAATGCATTTTAACGTTGATATTAGATAATGCATTTTAACGTTGATATAATCTAAGGGTAGAACCTTCATTTCAAAAATTTCCAAAAGGGGGGAGGGGTGTCAATACAGTTTATAGGAAGAAAACAAAACACATACAAAAATGCATAATTACATTATGGTTCTAAAATGAGGGGGGAGGGTCATTGTTTACTCCCTGATCGCCCAAACAATGGGTCAGTCTGGGAGGCTACCACGCCTTGCTCGCTGTCGCTCACTCACCTCCAAGAAATGTAAGTACAGTCATACCTCAATTACACAAACTCGACAGGGATGCCAAAATGTTTTGTGTTGACCGAATTTTGCGTTAGCCCATATCCAGGTTTATTGGATTTTAAGTAAGCAGACAAGTTTTTTTTTTTTGTGACTCAGAAAATATAGGAACCAAAGTAAATTTATGCAAAAATGTACACACAAGCATTTATATTTATAAGTGAAGTAAGAAACACAAGTAACAGGCAATGGCCATTCGGGCGTTTCTCTATGCAGTATTTTCAAACATCTCATTTTTGCTTGATAGCAATACTAGATTTTTGCTGCAGTGTTGGTGGGTAAAAAAACTCAATTCATTGCTTTTAGACCTTAAACCTCTACATGGGTAGAAAAGTTGCCCAAAATTAGACAAACTTTTATTTTTTCACGAAGAAATTTGAAATCTAGGTTTATCAGCCACTTGGTAAAGATTTCACTGTTCATACAGATGAGACGGGCTCCGCCCGGGCCCGAAGCGGGCTCGGGCTCTAGAACCGAAAATAAGTTTCGGGCTCGGGAGGGCTCGGGCTCAAGCACAGGTATTCAATCGCTAATCTCCATACAAATTCAAAGCAAATAAACATTTTCCTACTGTGAGAAAATGAAAGAAACATTTAAATCGGTTCAATCAATGTCAAATTTACCCCCCCCCCCTTTCCAAAAAAAATTAAACCTTATTTATAGTGGTTTTTTTGTTTGCGATTAGTATTGCAATATATGATACAATAATGCATTTGAAGTGGAGCATTTTAAGAAAATTTAGAAATCTCTCTGTTAATGAAGAACATTTGACATAACTTTTTTCATTAGCAGAGAGATCATGTCAGACTGTAGAAGGCTCGGTTTTTGATACAAGAAAGTTTCCTTCGGGCTCGGGCGGGCTCGGATTTTGGTCCGAGACAATATCACTCGGGCTCGGGCGGGCTCGGTTACAAATTTTCGGGCTCGAACGGACCCGGGCTCTCAAAAATGAGCCCGAACTCATCTCTGCTGTTCACCCAAGCTTTATTGCTGTAAGCATAGTCTACAATTAAAGTTCATACTTTCTTAAAGAAACCAGATTTTCAGGATTTTCCTACAACTAGGAGAGAACTTTTCTTGCTGCCATCCATGTCGCTTGCGTCCAATTACAGATATTTCAACTTTTGAAATTAATTTCATGGAAAAGGATGTGGATTTCCTTTTGCTTTTCCTCTTTTCTTTCAAGACCTTAAAATTTTCTTCCTCTTATGCGGGAATTTGTCTAAATCCTATTTGTATTAAGTGATTGATTTAACACTAATTAGTAGCTTTATCTGATGGGGAGTGGCATTTATTTTGCGCTGAGCAAAATTTTGTGTTAAGCGAGTTCGTGTTAACAGGGTTTGACTGTAATTCCATTTGGATTAAGTCTATGTGAATAAGGATTTCATCAATTGAGGTAAATCTTAATGAAGTACAGAAAAAAAGTTTCTCTAAAATTATGATGAAGTTTTGTTAGTATTATAATAATTAAAACACGCACCCACATTAATGTAATTTAAATGTACACTAAATGATCTAATAGTAAATGAACACACTACACATTAATGTGTGTTCATTTAGTATTTTATGCTCGGTTCAAGTGCGCCCATATGGGGGGTAGGCAAGTGGGGGCTCAAGCCCCCCTTTGAACTTTGAACTTCCTTGCTTTTAGTACTTTTTTCTTTGCAAAAATGTAAAAACATTTCTTCTCCAGCAATTAATGAATAAGTTATTAAAAATGTCAAATTTTAATAACTCTAATCTGTACTGAAATCGGTTTCCATGGGGAAAATATCCTGCTAAACCATGGGGAAAATATCTAAGCCCCCGCTTAAAATTTTACATATTGGCGCCCTTGGCTCTGTTTAATCTTTTAACATTCTATTGATCTCCAGTCCACCCTCCTCACCCTTTGTCAAAATGAGTGTATGATGCTTGTAATTCTTAGTATGAAACAAATTACCAAAAAAAAAAAAAAGCAATATTGCCTTAATAACAGTAAAATAAGTCATTTGCAAGTTATGGAAACTGAATTTCATCATAATTTTAAAATAAACTGAAAGGAAAAGACTTTTGTTTTGTAAAAAAAAAATCAATGCGTAAAAGTAAGATAGCAGTAATTTTTCTCAACTGAGCAAACTCAGATTGGTACAATATTCTGCTTTGCTATTATGCTTAAAGAAAAAGGCTTCACCCGAATAAGAGGGCAATTAAGATAAGCCACTTAATTTTTTTATAAAATTGTTTATGTCAAAATGTAAGTATAAATCTATAGATTGTCCATTTTAATTTTTACAGGAGAAGATTCGAAATTTGTTATCTGAATACCTTGAAAGATTTTCACAACTAGCAGGAAGCTTAATCAATTGTGGACCTGTTCTCAATTGGTTTGAGGTATGTTTTTTTTTTTTTTTTTTGTTTTGTTTGAGTTAACAATACATTTTTGCATTTTCAATGCAAAAATGTGAAAACTTTTGTTTTAAAAATGTTTTTTGTACTACTTTTTCATTATAGATTTAAATATTGATTCTAGAACTTTTTACATATGCACATTATGAATTTCAAGTTGTTTTAACTCCTAAATTGTGTAATGTCAAATAATCCTTGCATATATTTTAACTCACTACTAGTTGAGAGAAAAATGTACCTTGAGATTCCTGATGATCAAATAGTTATATTGATTAGGCAAATTCACATTATACAGGGTGTGTCACAGTTCCCTCCAGACTTTGAAAAACTTATTAAAGCAATAAAACTACCAAACAGCAACAGACTTTACTGGAACAATCTAACAAGATTTGTATCAAAAATGTTCGTTATGTGAACATTTGGTGATGTGGCACGTATCAGGTTTAAAATCTAATTCTTGTTTCATTTACAGTTAGTTACATATCACAATCAATGTTCATTCATTTTCCAAAGGGGCACTTTCCATTATCTGTCAGACGTTCACCATTTCCTCAATAACAAGCTTCTTGGTCATTGAATCGTAAGAGGTCCTGAGGGCAACAATCGCCTTCTTCTGTAGCCCCATGCTGTCCAGACCTAACTTTGTGTGATTTTTACTTTCTTCTATATCTAATATATAGAAAAAAGTATTGGATTCGTGCAAATTTTCGAATTTCGAATTTTGACGGATTTTGAACGTTTTGAGTGTGCTGAGTCCATTTTGACCATTTTTGGAAAATGTCTGTATGTCTGTGTGTGTGTGTGTGTCATGCATGTGTGTGACCAGTTTTTTTGTGGCTGCTCTACAGCAAAAACTACCGCATGAAATCAAACGAAATTTGGTACACATATGTGCCGCTATATGAACTTGTGCCCATTGGTTTTTGGCGCGAATTCCTCCAAGGGGGGTGGAGCAGTGGGACGTTTCTTGAGTATGTGTGCATTCCCCAGGAAGTTACTGCCGGAATCAAACAAAATTTTGTCCATATGTTGTGCCTAACAAGTACAGGTGCTGATTCAATTTTGGTTTCAATAGCTCAAATGAGGGTTGAGCTATAGGAAGTTTTTTGTCATCAATCGTTACTGCTGTACTCAAGAAATATTGAACGGAATCAAACAAAAATTTATCGACAAGTAGCCCTTAGAAAGTATGATAGCTGCTTTTATTTTGGCATCAACAGCTAAAAAGGGGGTGGCGCAATTGACCGTTCTTTTTTTTCCACTGTGAGTGCCATATCTCAAGAAGTAATAAAATTTGGAATAAATGTGAATGCATATCTGAACAGGTGTTGGTTCAATTTTGGCGCCAATCGCTCCATGGGGGGCTGATTTTTTCTTTTTCTTTTGTGTGAATAAAAATAGCTTTCTAAATGCAACAATAAGAAGGATAAATTGTAATAGACTGTCGTCTGCGTATTTCGCATGATTTTGATTGTTGGAAAATGTCCAGAAAATCGCAATGATTCAAACTTTTTAACTGTTGCCAGCTTGTGTTTGTTAACAAATAAATGTTTGTAATTATTTTAAGCAAGGCTTTTAAAATAATTTTAAATTTTTATTCTTTGCTTTGCTTTTGAGATAAATTGAGAATTAGGATGAACGTCAAATTTTTCCATGTGTAATTTCAATTTTTTTGGGAATATTGCTTCCTCGTCAAACATGAGGAGGGATTAGAATTATAAGAAAGACATAGAAGAAAGTTTCGTGATGGCCACAACATACTAGTTATATATGTGGTTATGTCAAAAAGCATGTGTTTGTGCAAACTTTACCATGTGATTAACAAGACTTTTTCCAATGGATCAATTCTGCATTTTTTATATATACAGTAACAACATTGACTTCACCTGAAAAATAAAACATTACAAGTTTTGTTTCACAATTGCTCGATATGGGAACCTATCCTAATGCAGCAGGTATCAGGTCTAAAGTCAATATCGTGTTTCGCTCACTGTAACATCTCACAATCAATGGTCATTCATTTTCCAACAACATGGGACATCCCCCATTATCTGACAGATATTTGCGATTTCCTCATTAACAAGTTATTTGATTGTTGAATCTGACAAGGTTCTGATGAAAACAATCGCCTTCTTCCGTGGCCACCACCTTCTCCAGACCTACCTCCATGTGATTTTTTTAATGGGGTTACAGCAAAATGCATGTGTTTGTAACCTTTTCGCACAAGATTTAGGCCAAAGGATCACAACTGCATTTGCTACCATTGATTGTAACATGTTACAGCAAGTGAAACAGGACTTAAACTTTAGACTTGATATCAGCAGCATTGCAAAAGGTTCATTTGTGAAACAAATCTTGTAATGTTTCTGTCTCCAGTTAAGTCAACATTGTTGGTGTATTGGTAATATATTTGTTATAATAAACCTTCCAAACTCCAGACGGAAATGTGACACACCCTTCATATTCTCCCCCCCCCCCCCCTTCCTATTTCTTACAATTTGTTTAAAATTTCATGCTGGTACTTAATAGTGAAATAATACTGTATTTTTCCTTCTCGCAATTGATGCAATATTTAAAGAACTTTTGGAAAGAAAAGTAAAAAAACATGTTGAATAAAAATGCAGCAATGTAAAATTAATCTTCGTGCTACCAAAATCATTTTGAAAATAATCTTGAGAGTCATATTTCAGACTTGTTTTTTCACTAAACTAATGTTAACAAAATATCATTTTTCAATTAAAGTCTAACACCACAATGTTTTGATTGAATATCTGACAAAAGCAAATTTATTTTACTTTAATTATTCAACTTATTTTGCTTTAACTGCTTTTTTTTTTTTTTTTTCAAATCTTCTGCACTTTCTGTGCTACTTTTTTGCTGTTTTTTTACTGTGCTGTTTTTTAAACTATTTTTTGCCTTCCTTGTGTCAAATCATGTAAACTCGGCTTATATTTTCATTTACTTAAGTTTATTTCTTATTGGGGCACTTTTTTTTGCAATTAAAGCCATTTGAGAGAAATATGTATACAGTGGGCACCGGTTAATGTAATCAGTGGTTAATTAAATCAGCCGCTTTATGGAATTAAAATTGTTTAGAACAAATGGATTCATATAAGCGGCGGCCGCTGTATGAGTCATTTTTATTGTTACTTTATATCAGCGAAAGATAAACAAGCATGTTTTTCCTTCTGTAGTAATGGAAAGATTTTTTGTTATTTAGAATTTTTAATGGTGACAGCTTTGATATTTTTATGATTTTAACTTCATTACTGTATTTAGTGTTCTGTATTATATATTTAGTCACAATGAGCATATCGTCACCTAAAGGTAGCGGTAGGGATATCTTACTGTTATTCCTGGGATTAGATGTCTTACTGTTGCTCTGAGGTCACAATATATTAAATTGTAATTTGATTTAAATGAATTTGAAATACATTAACCATGTAAATTAAACTATATTGTCAACAGTTGTTTTTCCTATAACTTTATTTATACTATTTATTTTAAATCTTTATAATGATTAAAAGGAGGAAAAAAGCCTTTTTAGAAAATATAAACATTTATTCAAGATGAAAATTGTCTGTATTTAAAATTGCTCTATCAGCAAACCCACATCTCTGTTTAAATGAATCTAATCTTATTTACTGTGTCAAGTTTTGAATTGTATCCCCCCCCCCCCTTGCATGAATCTTAATTTGTTTTTTCTATTCTATTATTTAGTTGGATAACAGAGGCAACCGCTTGATTGTGACAGATGAAGTAGCCATCAACACTCCAGCAGTTGCAGCTGCTTATGTTGTTGTTCCGTATTCAGCTCTGGCTACTGATGAAATTTCTTTCGATGTGAGTTCAATTACACATTCCATCACTTTTCCTGTATTTTAAGCTCCAACGAAACAAGTAACTAAAAAGTAATAAAATTCCAGAATTCTCTGCTTCGGGGGAAAAAAAAAAAAAAAAAAACAGAGAATTTTCCGCAGATTTTTATTAAACAATGAAAGTAGAAGAAATTTGAGAATCCCATAGTAAAAAATGATTTCTTAACTATTTGGAAAAGTATATTCTGTATGAAATCATTACTATTAAACAGAAAAACCTTTTTTATACTTAACAATTGTAAAATAGACCATTTAGAATAAGGGTACATACAAAGAAGAACAGAAACTTTAATTACCTTTGTTGACTAACTTACGTAAATATTGTCTACTTAAGTACGCCTATGTAAAAGAAAACTTTGAATTTGACCATACAGCAAAAGTAAACTGAAGAATATTGAAATGAGGACCTATGAATGCAATCAATAAAATTGTAACCTTTATTTTTTTACTCAAGCTACAAGTAAATATTTTGAACAGAGGAAGTCATTTTTGTACACCTTGCCAAAATTAAATAAAGATTTTGAATGTGTATAGAGATATCTGAGTTAACAAGAGAAAGAATGGATAAAGCTTTTTTTCACTTACCAAACATTTTATTACTGATAGATTATTCTTAATAACTATTGTTATTATCAGAATATTATTCTTAACATGTGTCAGGTGTAGCAAATATTTTTTTTATATACAGTCAGCTTGCGATAACTTGAACTTTGATAACTCGAATTTTTTGATATCTCGAAAAAAAAAGTATTTCCCTGCACCTTTATTATGTTTTTAATGAAATTTTATCTGTTTAACTCGAACTATTTTTCCCTTCTTCTCGACAACTCGATTTTTTTTCCCATTCACTCAAAAAAATTTCAATCTTTCAAAACTCTATTTTCGAACTCCTATGCCTTTTACTTTGTTACCCCCCCCCCCCCATTTACGCGCTCTTGAGAAGAAAAACGTGTCCTTGGGCTCTCTCTTTTGTTTGTGATTTTCACAGTTGTGTTCATCACAGGTATGTGGGAGGGGAGAGGTGTTTCAGCTGCTGTTTTCTGTCAGACGTGGACAATGGTCAAGTTCCTAGAATAAACGTACTCTCAACCTGAGTGACCAGTTCCCCATACACAAACCCTTCCTCGTTCTAGCCTTCATCTTCCTACTTCACTTATTAGGCTGTGAAGAAGCTCAGGTTTATTTTTCATCAAATTATGGCTACAAAACAAAAATGCACTACACTTTCTATTGCAGAGAAAGCAAGCATCACATGACTTCCTTTTACAGCAATGTAATGTCATTTCCTCATTACTCGCAATTTTAATGTGATTCAATAGTTTACTCTCTAAATATCACCAAAAGTGGCCAAATTGAAACCAGATTTAAACGAAAAAAAAAATCGCGAAATGTGTCGCCAAGGTGGTGACAAGACTTGGCGACCAAAAGACTGGCGATATATCGCCAAGTGTCCGCCAAATCATAACACCACTTGAGTTTACATCAAAATTAACAATGATTTCCCCCCAAAAATGGGCAAAAGACCCCTTTAGAAAAACCGGAATGCAACCAAAAGGGGAGGTGTACAACTAGACCCCACTAGGGGTCTACATACCAAATTTCAACTTTCTAGGACTTATTGTTCTTGAGTTATGCGACATACATACTCACATACATACATACGTACATACAGACATCAAGAGAAAATTCGTTGTAATTAACTCGGGAGTCGTCGTCATTATGGATATTTCGTGTGTCTGTACGTTCTTAGGCACTTATCCATGTGTGGTTGAGTCGGGAAAAAAAAAATTCAATATTTAATCCGGGTGAGTAAAATGGAAATTAAGGTCAATTTTTGAGTGAAAATTTTTTTCGCGAATATAATACTTCCTTTTTTGTAAAAGGAAGTGAAAAAGGTGATTGATGCGGTTGAAAAAGGGGGAAAGAATGATTGATATTGCAAAGGAATTTGGTATTCCAATCAGCACAGTCAACCTTTCTCAAAAATAAAGAGACTATTTTTAAAAACTTTGATAATAATCAAGGGGATCCGAAAAAAATGAAAATTGCGGAATATGTGGAAGTGGAAAAATGCTTGATTAAATGGATTACCCAGAGTCGAACCCAGAACACTCCACTTGGTGGAAACATATTGAGAGAAAAAGCAGAGGATATTGGGAAACAACTCGTCTTTACAGATTTCAAAGCAAGTAGTGGTTAATTTGAAAATTTTCAAGAAAAGAAACAACATCATTTTTTACAAAATTTGTGGAGAAAGTGGCAGTGTAAGTCAAGAAGTCTGCAAAGAATGCAAGGGATCAATGTCTTCAATTTTAAAAGATTATGACGAGAAAGATGTATTCAATGCCAATGAAACAGGTCTATTTTTTAAATGTCTTCCTGACAAAACAATGGCTGTGAAAGGGGAAGCTTGCCATGCCGGAAAGAGAAGCATGGAAAGAGCAACTTTGTTACTGTGCACCAACATGGATGGATCAGAAAAATGAAGCCAGTAATGATAGGAAAATAAAAAATGCCAAGATTTTTTGCTGGAGTTAAATTATTACCTGTGGATTAGGAAGCTAACACAAAATCATAGATAACAGCCGAATTGTTTGAAAAATGGCTGAAAAATTTAGACCGTACAATGTCTAGTCAAAACCGCAAGATTTGTTGACAACTGTACAGCTCATCCAAGCTCAATTACGACGATATTAAAATCTGTAAAACTGGAGTTCCTTCCGCCCAATACCATTTCAAAACTTCAACCGTTAGATCAGGGAATCATCCAAAATTTCAAATTGAAATATCGTCATCAAGTCCTAAAAAAATGAATTGCTGAGATTGACGAAGGAAGCAATCCTTCTGTAAATGTGTTGCAGGCAATGAGAATGGTTGATAAAGCCTGGAATTGCATTGAGCAAAGAACAATGGCAAACTGCTTTAGAAAGGCAGGTTTCCATAAAGCATTTTCAGAGGAAATCCACCTAGAGGAAGGAAAAGAAAAGGAAATTGAGGAAACAGTTGATGAGGAATGGAGTTTAGTGTTGAAAGCTCTGCAATTAGATCCTGTAACAACATTTCGAGACTTTGTCAACATAGATGATGATGTTCAAATAAGTGGGAATTTATCGGACAAAGGCATAGTTGACGAGTTTAGATCACTCTCGGAAGAGGAAGATGATTGAAGAACTTATCCTTCCAAAAAAGATCACCTTTAATGAAGCGAAAATTTGCATGCATGTGATGCGGGCGTTCATTGAATCAAGATCTGGTATGAACTCAAAAGACATTCAGTGCTATTTCCCATCTAGAAAATATAATTGACGTGTAAAGAAAAAGAGTACCCGTCAATCTCTTCTTGACAAATATTTTAAACTAGTGGTACAAGTACGGCTTTGCCTGTAGTAGAAAAGGAAAAGGTCATTTGGTTCGCCTCTATATTTACAAATATTAGATGATGATTTTCTCGCCAATTTGTTATATTCATTTGTTTGCCCTTGTTACGGTTCCACGTTATGATAATTTCGTAATTTATCATAACCTGAAACCCTGGTGATAATTTGCTCGGTAAAATTTTCTTAAAATTAGAATAGAAAAAGAACAAAATTGAATTTTCGAAAAATCTCTTCGAGGTGCACACCTCCATGCTACCAACTAAAGTTGTGCCAAATTTCATGAAAATCGACCGAACAGTCTAGGCGCTATGCGCGTCACAGAGATCCAGACAGACGTTCAGCTTTATTATTAGTACATATAAAGTATGGTAAGTTCTTATTTTGTGTTCGCTTTTGTTAATGAAGTATTTTGTATATTTATATTACATGGAATGATTTTTTGTAAGGTTTTCGATAACTCGAATTTTTGAAAACTCTAATTTTTTACATCTTCCCTTCAATTTCGAGTTAGCAAGTTTTTCGACTGTAGGGGAGAAGAGGGCTAGTGGGGACAAATTTTGCATTTTTGGAAAAAAATATACTAGTTACTATTTTTAATACCCCAGATTTTTTTAACAATAATTAGCACTTTTGCACTTATTTTAATTGGTATATTAAAACATTTGGTCAAACAGTTATTTAATAAAAAAATTTCTAAAAAGGGCTGTTTTTGTCAATGGGGCTAGTGTGGACAATCTATAATACTAATTAAGCAATGTAAACAGCGGATTTAATTACATAAATAAATAATTTTTAACCTAAATAGCATATTCCTTAGCCAATGTTCACCTTAACAAGGCCTATTTTAATTAATAATAAAAGTTTAAGACATTAATTTGTAGCCATGAATTGTCTAAAAATAAAGGCACTATTTAAAAGACAAATTAAAATGTTTGAAAGCTAATCAATTTTATTTAGATGAAAAAAGGCTATTTTAATGCAGAAGAGTTTTTTTTTTCTACTCAACACTATAATTAAAGATATCAACATTAAATTTTATGTGAGATGCAGAGTAGTATGCATACACTGTTAAAATGATAAAACGATTCAGAAACGTGCCTGGAAATTAATAGGCAGCTCTTGTGCCAAATTTCTGCCAATAATTTCACTTGCAAAATCCAGGAACGTTTTCCGCTAAAAATCGGGTAACCTTTGTGAAATTATCCTGTAATCTTACGGAAGAACACGGAGATCTCTCATTGAGATATTGGCCCTAATCGAGCTCAAGAGTTCACTTAATAAATGCACTCGGTTATATTTTAAACGGGTAGCTAAAAATATTTTTCACACCATTGAGGAGTTTATATTTGTGCAACTTTAAGCAATTCAGAAAATGTTTTTCCAAATATACTTGATTTTACGGGGAAATAGGTGAGAACCTGTGAAATCCCACAACGTTTCACGGAAATAATCAATAATGATTCGGAATTTTTTTACAGTGTGTGCTACGAGCAAGATCTGACGATAGTAGTTTGCCTATAATTTCATTTCACAATATTTGGACACATCTTTTCCATCGTGGAGAAAGAATAATTTTCTGTGCTTCAAAGAACGATTTTGTTCACCTTTTCCCATGTGAAATGCATAGTGAAATCAATTTCAAATGATTTCATTAGTTGTCGAAAAAAAATCTTAGATTACATTTTTGTAACAAACATTGAAATTCAAAAACAATTATTAATTTCAAAATGTATATGGTTTTAAAATAAAAATGTTTTAAAGTCTGGAGAAAAAAAAACCCTTCGTGTAGTCTGAAGTGACAGCAAATAACACCATGGCAAAAAAAAAAAAATTCAGTCAAAATTCAATTTTATCAATTCAATTAAAAACGCCAAGTGATAACTTTTAAGATTTTTTGAGCATTAATTTAGAAAACCAAGATTTTTTCTTGAAATCGTTATAACAGTATGCTAATTACTTCAAGACAATGAGTAAAGGCAAGGGAACAAAATCATTAATGACGGCTTCCTCTGTGCCTGTAGGGTTGTTTATTGTACGTAGCTTGGAATGCTTGGAAGGAAAAATCAAATAAGGTAAAATAAACTACTTTACAGACACAGAAGCAATCTTGGGAAGCTCAACCTAAGATTGAATACTTTACCTTGAGGAAAAAAGAAGCACAAATATGCAGCACTGGTATAATTGCACCCCTCATTAATTTTACTTTTTTAAAACAAATAATTGGCAGAAAATTCGAAGGGAATCAAAGTACTTCATTTTGCAAGGAAAATATTTTTTTTTCTTCATTTGATCAATTTTCCCTGAATTTTTGTTATTTTTTCAAAATTCCCTGATGTTTCCCTGAGTGATAAAGTTCCCTGACTTTCCCCTGATCTCCCTTAACTGTCACCACCCTGCTATCAGACAAACATTAAACCATTTATCTTCAGTGGATCTCAGCCCACTGTGGAGTGGAAGGAAATGAAAAGACTGACTTTTTGGCCAAAAAAGGTGCAGCAATTGTTCAAACTGCTGCTCCCAATGTTCCGTTTCACAGAGGAAAGTTGGTTATAAGATCAATTTTTAAGAGCAACTTGAAAAACGAGCTATTAGTTAGGAACTCTCAGAAATCTTGGTGGAAAGATATCCAAAAAATTTCTGACTGGCCCAGAATGAAAGCAGTCGCAGAATTCCGCCTTGCCACTAGTCATGACTGCGTTGCTGGGCATTTACATCGCATTAATGTCTTTAATGACCCATACTGCATGCTCTGTAGTCTTTGGGAACCTATGGATTGTAGTCATCTGATGCGCTGCCCCACGCTCTGCTCCAGGAGCATGTGGGAATGATACT
Organism: Uloborus diversus; assembly: GCF_026930045.1. NCBI lineage: Eukaryota > Metazoa > Arthropoda > Arachnida > Araneae > Uloboridae > Uloborus > Uloborus diversus. The sequence continues at coordinate 88,810,396 of NC_072738.1, forward strand.
GGGAGGCAAGAGACTTCTTGTTATTTTGTTGTTCAGTTAATTTGTTTTAGATGTTAGTATTATCTTTTGTACCCGCCATTGGAAATTAAATAAATAAATAAATAAATAAACAGACAAACTTTTTTTTTCAAACTTATTTTTGAAATAAATAAATAAAAAAAATCCCGGTATTTGAACTTGATTCTAATGCCTGCTATAGGACGAAAATTTTAGGAGCTATGTTTCTTAGAAAAAAACAGGAGTCAAAATGAAAGAAGTTGATGTGTAAATTAGAAATCAGTAAAACCTTTCAGCTTAAAAATGTCTAGAGTTAGGAGATCAGTGATTGGAAAAAGCACTTAAATCTAAGATAGGGATTGCAATCCCAATCCCGTGGGATTGGTGGTTTTGGGATTAGCCCAATCCTACACCTATTTCTGTGCGACTTGTCCCGCTGGATTACGAACTTTAATCTCGTTAGATTAAAATTCAAGAAACAAAAGAATTCTACTCTTATAAAATGCTGAAAGTCTTATATACTGATGTCTGAATCACATAGCTTTCCCTTATACTCTCCCCACTTGCACAGCACACACCTTACTCTATTTTTCAATCTTTTAAGTTTTAAATACTCATGTTCAGGTGGGACCTGCTTGTAATATAAGACAAAGCTGACTGCTACAGGGTTTGTTGCAAATTCAGCATTCATTTTGTTATACTATGAACCCGCCATGTAGTAGTTATTGCAAATTATGTAAGAGAAGCATAATCATATAACATTAAGCAGAAATGTGTTCCTAGCAGTGACCGAAATACAAAATGAAATTCAAGAAGAAACAGTTGAGTTGCTTGAGGTTTTCCCTCGGATTCAGAACTATATATGCTAAAATTTTGGAGGTGGAGTTACTATCTACGGAAACCAAAGTCAGACTTCTCCCCATTTGGGGGCCTCACAGGATCTGCTCTCTACTGCTTTAAATCTATACTCACTTTGTGAATAGCCTGGATTGTCCCAAGTAACATTAGCAACAACATGTAGTGAGTTTTATGTATCAGTTTTTATAAACTTTCTGATTACTTCCAACCAAGACTCCCCACAGGGTTTCTAGGAGATACCAGAGCCACAGCACCTGGAGCAAGGGTGCAAATAGAAATTTCTTGTGGGAGGGGCCCAAGGCAAGTATTATTAGAAATTTTAAAATCAAAACTATTATTATCTTTATTCACACTAAATAGTTTTAAATTTATTTCAAGAGAACCCAGAACTCTTCAGCTCCCCCCTTAAACATGCCCTCAGCCTGGAATGAGAAGCAGGGGTGCCCACAGGGGGGGATTATGGTGCAAGTTGCGCCATGAAATTTTTTTTTTTTTGGGGGGGGGGGATTTTTAAGTTTTTCAAATTTGTTTATTTAAATTAACTTCTTGATTTATTTTTAATTTTAATTTTTTATTTTACTTTATTTTATTACATTCTTTTTATATTTTATTTCATTTGTTTTTTTAGAAACGTTTGTGTGAATGCGTGTGTTATTAGGTTGCAAACAACTTTTCTATTTAAGTAATAATAATAATAACTAAAAATTAATGACCAAAATAAATAAATAATATTTAAAAATAAATAAATACATTAAAAAAATAAATAAATATATTAAAAAACAAATAAATAAAAAATATTTGAAAAAAAAATAAATAAATAAATGAAATAAAAAAGAGACCTAAGAAAATAAAAAAGGAAAACAGGGTTGAGGAAAATTGGCGGGGGGGGGGGGGAATTTGCACCATTGAACTTGGGGGCGGGGATCGGCACCCCTGCTGATAAGGTTCTAGAATGTAAAAAAAAATTAAAACTCAAATTTATACATCTGTTGACCGAAATGAAAAGGCCCGTGACGTTATCTGGCAAGTGCACCCAGTACAGTGAAACCTGTGTAGAACGATACTGTCTATAACGATAACCTGTCTATAACAATATAATTTTTTTGGCTCCAGCAAAATGTCAGCATGAATAATCAAACTGTCTATAACGATAACCTGTCTATTACGATATTTTTTTTAAGGTCTCAACAGTATTGTTGTATAGAGATTTCACTGTAATGAATTCAGGGGTCATGGTTCCAGCCCCTGTGCCCCATATTGGGTTAAGTGGTTCCTATTCTTTAGTAATTCGAAATAAACTCAACCCAGCAAGGGAATCTTGCCGCAGACAGCACCCTAGAAGTTTTTAGAAGGGTTTTTCTGATAGCATTTTTCTCCTTAAGAGGGGGGGGGGGGGGGTGCTGCTTACCTAAAGAAAAAAAAACAAATTTGTAAAATTTTGAGATTCTTATGAGAAAAAAAATAATATATGTAATTTTGTTGACAAATATTTTTCCACATGTTCAAAACTTTAAAGTTTCAAATTAGTCGTTTGTCAAAAATGCTTCTGCAAAAGGTTTGAAATGAAGATAAATCTTTTTTCAAATAGAGGAAAATATTTTCCATCCCAAATCTTTGTTGATATTTTTACTCCTCGCTCACGTGTTAACATTCAAGGATCAAATTCAGCTTCTGTTTTTGGAGAGGGTCATTATTGGAATTGGGGAGGGGGTGTTAAAGCACTTAAGGAGACATAAAGAAGAGATATAAGAAGAGGGTATGAAGTGCATTTTTTGAAATTTTAGTCCTCAAAATCCTACTTTAGGCTATATATGGTCACTTAAAGAGGGAGGGGGTCATGACCAGGGTTGCTATTTTGTCCACTTTTTTGTAATAAGTCCAGGACGCCAAAAGAAACTGGGCAAAACTGAACGAAATGGACAAAATGAAAAATGATCTGATTATACATACATACATTTATTGTTATGGTGTAATAATATTAGTATACTATTCTAATACATTTTTTATTATGGATTAATCATTTAATTAAAATATAATCATTAGCTTTAGAATTTCATGTATCTAAAAAAAAAAAAATTAATTACACATTTGGTGCAGCTAATTTTATAGATCATAATTTACTTAAAAGTAATAAAATTTAACAATGTGAATAATCTTTTGGGCATGATTAGACTATTATGTACAATAGTAGGAAATAAACACAATGGGGAAGTCCAATGAAATGCTCAGAGACATACATACAAAACAAAGATTTATAGACTAAAAATATTTTATAACTGGTATATTTTTCCAGTTTTTATTGATGATGTAAAATATTTATGTACTGAGCATATTTTATGGATATGTTAATGCCATACACATTAAGAAAAATTACTACTTGAGTAGGATTGTGGGTACTCAGAACAGTGTACCGGAAGAGGCTATAATAGGCAAGAGGGTAGATAGCTTTCAAAGGGCCAATAATCTTCATTGGGAACGTATAAATTGACTAGGAACAGCCTAGTCAGAGTGCTGATCATCACATTTGTATTGCAAGAACAGATTTCACTTCATGCCAACATTTCTTTTATTAATATCAAGTAGTTTTGCTTTTTTTTTTTTAAAATATGATTTTTAATGTTCTGAAACCCCAAGCTTAAAAAAAGTTTTCATTTCTACTTTTTAATTTTATAAATGCACTTATTATGGACAATAAACCTCCATATCACAGATCTTAAAATTTACAGCTGATGTGCTTGTTTTATAAATGCTATTACATACATTATAATAATTTATTTTAACATTCATTTGATTTACTAACACACTTACATAAACTTCAACTGATCTTACTTTTTTTTTATTTTCACTTAAAAATATTTTGCAATCAATTGTTTATATACAGCTATTTTTACATTAAAATATTACTTGAATAGGAAAAATCTATACAATTATTTATTATTTTCAAACTTCAAATTTTTAACTGAAAACTTTCAGTTTACTGATAAAGTGGACGAAATGGACAAAATGACATTTTGTCCGGGGCAGTTTTCCGGCGTGGACAAAATGGGTCAACCCTGGTCATGACTTCCCCCTCCCCTCGATCCGCATCTGTAAATGATTAAAAAGCACCAAATGATTGGAACATATGGTAGTGTCAAAAAGATGCGTGATAAAACTTGAGTTAGTGTTGGCAATTTGTGTAATTGAAGGAAATTATTAAAAAACAAAATAGTCAATTAAATATTCTTTAAAAAAATTAAAGTAAATTTTATTGAAATTAATGTGAAGTACGAATTAGAAGAAAAAGTTACTTTCACATTCGATCCACATCGTTCTCATTTGATAAAACGTAAATGGAAATAGGAAGAAAAAATACATTTCATCGGCATTTTCTAGCTTTTTTCTTCCGCGTCCGACCATTGGTTAACTTAGCAGTAAACGATGTTTCTTTAACGAAAGTCATTCCCTTGATTACCAAAATTGCGTAAAGCTGCTTGAATTGGACGAAATAAAATAAAAAGAAAACGCCTGTAGGAAATTTATGAGTCACTTGTAGTTCTATCATCAAAGAAACGACCCGGCTACAGTGCAACCCGGCCCGCTCTTAGTATTCTTTTTTGTTTTAGTTTCTGACTTTTTTATTCTCGGAAGCTGCTGCGCTCTCCGCTCTAGTCTTCGTTCCTCTCTCCTCCCCCGTTATCCCTTCTCTCCCCCTCGCCACGGAAGTAGGTCTCACCCGGTTGTGATGTGAACTGTGTTACGGAGTTGCCAAGTGAAAATATTTTGCGCCATCTTTGGCGCTCTTTTGGCGCTGTTCGTTTTATTTGGAGCAGTTTGGAGAAACTATTCGTCTAGTGAGTTAGTTATGTTGTGTCAGCGATGCTCTGCGCAAAGTCGGAGTGTGAGCGAGCCATGCATCTGAGAACCTTCGTCAAATTTTGCAGTCCTTTTCTGGATTGAGATATCAGAGCATCAAAATAAATTACTAGTTATTTTTCTTTTCTCTCAGTGAACGAACAGCTCGTAATCAAAAGGAAAAAAGAAGTTTTAAAAGTTTTTCTTCCAGATGAATTAGAAGTAGAAACTTCTTCGGTGGATTTCAAAAAAAAAAAAACAGCATTTAATGTTTTTACTATCCTGTGCCAACAGTTGATACCAATTTTCGTTATACAACACAACCATTTGGTGCAGTATAGCCAGGGCCGAATTAAGATTTAACGGGGCCCTAAGCTGTTTCAGATATGGGGCCCCCTTATGTAGCTTGAACAAATTTGCTCTCGGTGGTGTAAGAGGCAATTTTTCATTCCTCCCCCCCTTTTACTATTTTTATCTCTGTCCTCTGATACATACAGCAATACTTTTACTTTTTTGATCGTTCTCCCCCTGATGTCCTTTTTGGATTTTCCTTAAGACGGGGAATGGTATCCATAGAATGACCCAGGACTCCCCCTAAGTGGAATATTATAAAATATCCCCTATTGTAGGAGATTCGGGGGTGTCTCCCCCGGAGGAAAATTTAAAAAGTGGATGGAAAATTCTGCATTTTGAAGCCTTATAAGATGTAGTTGGAGCTACAAAAAAATCAGGACAGATATAAGCAAACCAAACTTTTTAAAAAGTTTTATACTCTTTCGCAAATTAAGATAATGCACAGTAATTTTTTTTTATTTAACAAATCATTGACAGCTGTTGACAGAGAGAAAGAGCGTGGCGGGAAGAGAAAAGACAATGCATTGTTATTTACTCACATTGACTTTTGGTTCAATTAGTTTTTAATCACCCCTCCAACCCGCCAGTCACAAAAAACTCGTAATATGTTTCAGAAACGTAAGAACCATGGTTTTTACATTTTTGATGCAGGATGAAGCAAGTAGCTGAATTAGACATATACTGGCATTCCTTCTTTCTACCCCCTCCCATTTGCGGTTTGTGGCCACACTTTTCCAAATTTTCAAGGTTTTCAAGCACTAGAAAATGAAATTTATTTTTTCAAGTATTTTTTTTTTTCCTTTCCTCTTTTTTTTTTTTTGGAACGAATCATACTAATTTCCGGGAGTTGGGGGCCAATAGCAAAGCAGGGGCCATAAGCTATAGTTTGCTTAGCTTGTAAGTAAATCCAGGCCTGAGTATAACCTACAAAAACCCTTGGGTCATTAAACCTGATAAAACAGTGTTATGAGTTTTTGAAAATGAAATTGAGCTCAAGTTGCTCTCAAAAAGAATATTTTACTTTGAATGGATGGAAAGTTTTAAGATTTAACTCTAATTTCGGTTTATACTTCTGGTTTGAGCCCTCCCTCCCGCCTATGAAAGAAAACTATAAATTAGCCTTTTTCGGTTCTGAATTATGTTCGCCTTTTCTTCTTTTACTATATTGCCGTTGGTTTTTGTCTCGTATAAGCGTGTTGCTGCGTTCATAACTCTGAATTTTAACTTGCGGTTTCTTAAATCAGTTCACAGAAAGTTTATGTGCTTAAAAAAAATAATAATAAAATAAAAAATAAAATAAAAAAAGTAAAAAAAAAGTTGTTGAATTTTGTAACGTGGAATCATAATCTTTCAAATCGGAATTTTCGTTACTTCAGATCACTTACTTCGAAACAGATCATATTAAACTTATATTTCGACAACTGTTTTCATTGGTGGCTGGGCCTTGGATTTTTTTTTCCCCCTCCATCCGATCCCTGCGACAACCGGTCGTTTCGCTCGTAAATGTAGACGGCAATTAGAAATGTAAACTTGTTTTTTTTTTTTACATCCTTGTCTGGCGTGAAATTCGGTGTTTATCTGTCACGCCGAGATTGATTAGAATTGCATGAGACAATTTTGCTTGACCTTGATTTAAAAAAGGAGTTAGATGTCCAGCAATTCGTTTTCCTTTTGGAGGCTGGGATTTGTCTTTTTTAAAACCTTGACTCGGGATAGCAGTCGCAAAAAGCTGATGTTTGTGATGATTCGTAAGCTAATAATAGGAATTACTTGATATCGCTATTTTTTTGACTAGGTGTTTCCATATATTGCTCATATTATTTTCTTGGGATGGGCGAAGTAAATGATGCTGTGACTAATTGTGACGCCGCAGACCCTAGACGGAATTTTCAATTAGTTTTTTTCCCCCCATTAAATACATGTCGTTCAGAAATATAGAAGAAAATAGTCCCTTTTAACAGTTTCAAAAGCAAAGATTGAGCCCCGCGGCAGGATTCCTTTCAGAAGTCTGCGACGCAAATTGAAAATCCCAAAAATAATCTGCAAGGTGTATCGACATTAGACTAATCCTAAATTGAGCACCGAAAAATGCGTAAAAATACGATACTAAACTTTAAAAAATACATATACATGCCACCTGTGGATTATGTCCCAGAAAGTACGGTACAAATCTTCGCTGCCTGAGTTTTGAGAGTAAGTTTTGTTTATTAGATTTAAATGTTTTTTGCCCCTTCCCCCAACTAAGAAATAATCTGTAGACTTTCGCAAGAATTTGCTACTTACGTCGCAGTGTTGCACTGTTTCTGCTACCAAATTTGTAAATCGAGAACCCAATACCTTGCAATGCAAAACAGAAATGTGTAATATCTTAATCAAGGACAGATACAGGATTTCTTTTTAGGGGGGGGGGGTCATGCTCAAGAACGTAGTCTTACGTACAAAAATTTTCTTCTTCGAACAACCCCCCCCCCCGTAAAAACTCTTCAAATATACAAACAAAAATCATTGAAATCATAAAAGCTTTTCAAATATGCTTACAAAAATCATCGAAATCATTGATAAAAATCATTTAAAAAGTTTTCTAAGAAAATAATTTTTCAGTTTTGGAAAGTACGCCGAAAATTTTCGGGAACAACAACTCAAAGTTTTCGGAAATTTCGGATCACAAAACCCTTGGTTGATTCTTTGCATAATACTCGACACATCCATCTTGTATGCAGAAAAATAACATCACTTTAAATAATAGTAAAACATCACTTAAAATAATAGTAAAAAATGGGGCGAAAATCTAATTAAAAATCAAATATTCCATAAATATAATGCGGACTTGATAAATTACTCATCGAATGATTAATTCCAATTGTAGAAAATTTTAGGTTGACGAAGACGTCGCAGTCTCAGAGTCTGATACAGGAACTCCAGAGATATGTTTCCATCGGTTTTGGGTTCATCAGTTTTTTCAACAGTCCAAAAAAAGAGACTACACTGCTTTGTCTCCCGAACGCTTTATTGTTTTTGTTATAGGTCAGGGGTTCCCAAAGTGGGTGCTGCGGCACCCCGGGGTTGCCGCAAGGAGGGGCTAGGGGTGCCGCGAGCTGTTTATATTTTCAATATGCATGTATAATTGAAATAGATTAGGGTGCCGTGAAATTTTTTTAATTCGTTCCAGGGTGCCGTGAGTCAGAAAAAAATGGGAACCCCTGTTCAGGGTTGCCAGAATTAAGAACAGTAAATACGGGACAGGCTTCGAGGAGTGAAAGGGGGGGGGGAGATATTTTTGAGACATCTAATCATGATCAATCTGCAAAATTCAATCGCAACAAAGCATTAAACCTCACAAAATGTCGCTTTTAAAAGTATAAAAATCAATTTCTTTGCGATTGACGACGCATGCGCAGAAATCAAATTTCCAATATAGTCAATGAGCAAAGAAGAAGCAACCATTCAGTCCTCATGCTCTGCCGCCAAAACAAAAACTAGTATGTTGTGGCCATCACGAAACTTTTAGTACAGTAAAATTAGGCCAAAAAATGGCCAAACCCAAACATCCAAAAAAAAAAAGTGAAACCTGTTGCAAATTACTTCTTACCCTTCCAGCAAGAAGGGGTAAAAAGTCCCAGCACTTTGCGCGTCGGGTTTTGGGGGGAAGGGGGGGACGAAATAATCCTCTATTTAAATAAAAATAATTTCTATTACTTAAAAAATTACTCAAAAGTCGCAGAAATCACACTCTATAATAGTAAAATAATAAACTCTTCCGAAAAAAAATTCTAATTAACAGGGGGTGCACAGGCGGGGGGGAGGGGGGGGGGGGGGCTCATGGATCAGCTTTGCGTCATTGAAATTTTTAAGGCAGTTTTTTCAAGGGGTATTTCTTTCCTTTTTGAGGGTTTTTATTCTGGATGGATACTCCGTCACACTTAAGGGGTGCGCCATCGCTTTTGGGGGGGGGGGACCCTGAATTAAATTCTAAAATGAACTGTTGCAGTGAAGTTCACGAAAAAATTTCCCTGATTCAAACTTTTCCGAAGTACAAAATGCCACACAATGATATGGTAATGTCAGAATGATAATTCTAAAAGATCTAAGCGAGCTCAGTAACCAAATTATTTGTGATTGGAGTTATTAAACTGTTTAGAGCGCTGGAAAACAAAATTCCTGTGCAGCTTAAAAAAAGTCCAAATTGACCAAAGTTTCCCTACTTCTTGATTAACTTACTTCAACTTTTCTACAATCTTTTGCCATCACCGTAAGGGGGGACAAACCAAAATTGCCAATAGTGAGACGGGCAATGTTGCAATTCTGCACCCTCTAAGTCGGTGGGGGTTCCCATTGACAAACACCGAGCTACCTCTCTTTTACGCAGCTGGTTATGTGAATTATGCTAAATTGGCAGACATATACTTGCAACACTATCTGAAACTTTTGAGTACATTATGCGATAAAAAAAAATTGTTCACATCAAACATCAGCTAAAACATCAGCTATCCAACGATCTAACGCAGTGACAAATTCAGGTGGTCTAGAACCTATAGTGATTCAACGATAGAACAAGTCTTGATGAGAGCAATGAGCAATACAACAATAGAATGCTAAATATTTACACCTTTTTGTCTCCCATTTTGGAAATCACAATCCGTTTCAAAAGCCCCCAGAAGTTTCTTCCCTCTCAAGTTGGTAGTGGTATTGCTCGCTGATGATAAGGTGAGTTGCGATGAGACCTTTAACGTACGGGTACAAAGGATATTGAAGGCAAACAATTTTGTGGCATTTCTTTGCAAAGGCGGTAAACAGTTATGTCTTTAGCTTCTCTGTTGCGAGAGTAGTTACTATCTGTAAAGATGTGTAAGCCCAAACCATCTTTTACACCGAATGGTATGAACAGTAAAGATGGAATAACAAATTGTTAAAAACTTCTGGTACGAGTTATGCGCTGATCCTCCATCAGTATTCGATGAATCTGGTTTCAGAAGGAAAGAAATCTTGTATCGTTAAAGTGCTATTATCTGAAGCAAAAGGTTCATCCACCATCACAGAACGAACAGCTGGTGTCATGTATGAGGCAGTGAGAAGCAAAGGGATGTAAGTGGACATTTTCAAGTTTTGAATAAAACTCGTTTAAAGATAACATCCTAGGTAAGCTTTCACTGATTTTCTTTTCTAAATCATGCTGTATAGAAGCAACTACCAGGTCTACTAGTACCATCTCTTGCCTCAAGATAGAGGAGAGGTTCACCAACCATTTGTACTGGTTATCTCCAAATTTTTAATTTTGCCACTTACATCCCTTTGCTTCTCACTGTCTCATATGTAATAAACGGAAGATACCTGCTTGGTCATATTTTTGGTAATAATCTGTAAACTTCAAGGAAATATTCCAGCAATGCAGTGTATAGGTAACTTGTAAGTATGAGAAAGCTTGTGTCATTTTTGATGGGTGCAAAGAAAGCAACACAGAAATATAATCTGCGTCCTGTTACAACGCAGCCAAGCCTTCTGCTCTAGAAGACTTTCTGCGTCTCAAATCTTGTGCTTGCTCTGAAGGGTTCATTGGATATAGTGAATGTTTAAAAAGTCTGAAAATGGACTGAAGTGCTCAATTATATGCTCAAACTGTGTTAGACATAGCTGCAACAATAACGATTTTACTGAGGATCTAGATTCCAAAAAACATCTTGACTTTTTGTTACAAGATTAGGAGAAATCATTTGAAAGCAAAAAACAGGTCAGCGTAATTTTTCTGGTTATTTAATCGAATGTGCACCATCAGAGAGGGTGCGGGGGGGGAGGATAATATTTTAGTATATAATTTTGTTTTGGGAGATGAGCTATGTTCTTATGGGGTGGACAGTCCTGATTTAATGCATTTTAGATTTGCATGGAATAATACTTCTACTTGAAATAAAGGGGGGGGGGGTGAGGATTTATTTTATTTGACGGAGGGGGGGGTGCTGTAGCTTTGAGGTGCACCATCGATCTTGGAGGATGGACGCACTCGATTTCTAACTTTAACTTAGCATAAAATAATGTTTCCATATGAAATGTATGAAGGGTGGTTCGGGGGTACTGCTTCGTTTTACGTGGATAGGGGGGGGGGGTCTCTGTAGCATTGGTGGGTTATGTCATCCCTCTTGGGGGTCAAACACCTTTAATTTCATGCTTTTAAATTTAGTATAACATAATATTCTCACTTTAAATTTACTCTAAAAATTCTGGAAAAATACCCAAAACAGCAATTTTTAGATGCCCCCCATTCAAAAACCCGACGCACAATGGGGTGGGACTTTTTACCTGTTCTTATTGGGAGGGTAATAAACAATTTGCACCAGGTTTAGCTTTTTTTTTTGGATGTTTGGGTCCGACCCCTATTTTTACTGTACTATTTCTTCTATATTTTTCTTTTTTTTTTCTGATCCCTCCCCATGCTTGACGAGGAAGCAATATTCCCAACAAAAAACAAAATTACACATGCAAAAATTTGACGACCATCCCAATGTCTGAATTATTGCAAAAGCAAAGCAAAGAGCGAAAATTGAAAGTTATTTTAAAAGCTTTGCTTGAATTAATTACAAATATTTTATTTGTTAACAAACATAAGATGGCAACAGTTAAAAATTTTAAATCATTGAGATAATATTTCCGATCATTTCCATACAATTAAAATCACGAGAAATACGCAGACTAATAAAGCTATTTTTATTCGAAAAAAAAAAAAAAATCAACACCTCTTGGAGCGATTGGCGTCAAAATTGAACCAAAGCGCATTTACATATGGATTCACATATATTCCAAATTTCAACCAGAAACCAGAACGTAGCATTACTTCTTGAGATAGGGCACTCACAATGGAAAACTAGTATGTTGTGGCCATCACGAAACTTTCTTCTATATTTTTCTTTTTTTTTTTCTGATCCCTCCCCATGCTTGACGAGGAAGCAATATCCCAACAAAAACAAAATTACACATGCAAAAACTTGACGACCATCCCAATGTCTGAATTATTGCAAAAGCAAACCAAAGAGCGAAAATTGAAAGTTATTTTAAAAGCCTTGCTTGAATTAATTACAAATATTTTATTTGTTAACAAACATAAGATGGCAACAGTTAAAAATTTTAAATCATTGAGATAATATTTCCGATCATTTCCATACAATTAAAATCACGAGAAATACGCAGACGACAATCTATTACGATTTATCTTTCTTATTGTTGCATTAATAAAGCTATTTTTATTCGCAAAAAAAAAAAAAAAAAAAAAAAAAAATCAACACCTCTTGGAGCGATTGGCGTCAAAATTGAACCAAAGCCTGTTTACGTATGGATTCACATATATTCCAAATTTCAACCAGAACGTAGCATTACTTCTTGAGATAGGGTACTCACAATGGAAAAAAAGAACGGGCGATTGTGCTACCCCCTTTTTAGCTGTTGACACCAAAATAAAATCAGCTCTTATACCCACTAAGGGCTACTTGCCGATAAATTTTTCTTTCATTCCGTTCATTATTTCTTGAGATACAGCAGTCACAATTGACGACAAGAAAACGTTCTATAGCTCAACCCCCGTTTGAGTTATTGACACCAAAATTGAATCAGCACCTGTTCCTGTTAATGGCAACATATGGACCAAATTTTGTTTGATTCCGCCAGTTACTTCCTGAGGAATAGCAAGCACGCGTAACTCAAAAAACGTCCCATTGCTCCACCCCCCTTGGAGGAATTCGCGCCAAAAACCAATGGGCACAAGTTCACATACGGGCACATATGTGTACCAAATTTCGTTCGATTTCATGCGGTAGTTTTTGCTGTAGAGCGGCCACAAAAAACTGGTCACACACAGACGTGACACACATACATACACACACACACATACATACATACATACACACACACAGACAGACAGACATTTTCCAAAAATAGTCGAAATGAACTCAGCACACCTCAAAACGTTCGAATCCGTCAAAATTCGAAATTCGAAAATTTGCACGAATCCAATACTTTCTTCTATATATTAGATATAGAAGAAAGTAAAAAGAACGGGTGATTGCGCTACCCCCTTTTTAGCTGTTGACACTAAAATAAAATCAGCTCTTATACCCACTAAGGGCTACTTGCCGATAAATTTTTCTTTCATTCCGTTCATTATTTCTTGAGATATACAGCAGTCACAATTGACGACAAAAAACGTTCTATAGCTCAACCCCCGTTTGAGTTATTGACACCAAAATTGAATCAGCACCTGTTCCTGTTAATGGCAACATATGAACCAAATTTTGTTTGATTCCGCCTGTTACTTCCTGAGGAATAGCAAGCACGCGTAACTCAAAAAACGTCCCATTGCTCCACCCCCCTTGGAGGAATTCGCGCCAAAAACCAATGGGCACAAGTTCACATAGCGGCACATATGTGTACCAAATTTCGTTCGATTTCATGCGGTAGTTTTTGCTGTAGAGCGGCCACAAAAAACTGGTCACACACAGACGTGACACACACACATACACACACACAGACAGACAGACATTTTCCAAAAATAGTCGAAATGGACTCAGCACACCTCAAAACGTTCGAATCCGTCAAAATTCGAAATTCGAAAATTTGCACGAATCCAATACTTTCTTCTATATATTAGATATAGAAGAAAGTAACAAACAAACCAAATCAGATGGAAAATAATTTTTGCGTTTGCTGCCATGTGATTTTCTTATTGATCGTTTCATTTTTTGTTTCACTTTATTTTTTTCTCTTAAAAAAATGTCTCGTTCTGTAAAATAATGTTATCAACTAGAATACGGGACTTTAGCCGTCCCGTATGGAAGTTCCCCGGGACGTGGGACAATTTTTCAAAATACGGGGCTGTCCCTTGAAATCCGGGACGTCTGGCAACCCTGCCCCTGTTATATGTAGTTATTTTCTAACACACGCGGCTTTTTTCAACAGGGGTTTCCGTCTAATACGGTGGGCTAGTTTACGAAAACGTTTGTATAATGAGGTTTTGCACTAACACGACACTCAAATTTTACATTTCTTGCACGATTAAATCCTAAACACTGATTTAAACTAATAAACTGTTTACAGCACATTTAAAAAATAAACTCAGCACGACTAAAAACGAAACTATGTAAAAATTACAACAGAAAAAAATTATAACCTACAGAGACTTTACATAAAAAAAAAAAAATCATTTACGGACTCAAATGTTTTATCGGTTGAAACAAAGCCTGAAGCTTTGGATATGGTTTTACAAAAACTATCGTTGATTAAATTTGTTGCATAAAATGAGATCGTGCGTCAGACACTTCTTTGTTACTTTTCATTATACTGGCTTCTGCACCCACCGCCGCATTCTAAAACCTGTCTCAAGAAAAGCTGTTTTTACTGTCTACATATTTTAAATACATATGCTATAAATAGAAAAGTGACAGTTAATCCCCCCCCCCCCCAAAAAAAAAAAGAATTTGAGAACTATTTACTGTTTTTTTTATTATAGTTTAGGTCCGGCTTTCTTTCTTTTTTTTTTTTTTCAAGCAGTCATTTTCACTACTCAAATGCAATGAACCTTGAAACAGATTACAAAGTATTGTCGCAGATTTTGATGGGGGAAGGAGTTCATGCCCCCCCTTCCTTGTATTCACTTACTTAGTTTCGACCAAGTTTTCTTTTTTCGAGCAAACATTCAAATACTGTTGCGGGTTTGGCCGGGGGGTCATGACCCCTATGACCTCCTCTTGTATCCGCTACTGATCTTAATTACATAGAACAGAGATGCTGAGTTTTTATGCCGCTGGAGGTCATATTTCAATTTTGCAGAAATAAAGGAGGCCGCATATGTTCGTAAATCTATAAATGCAACTATCTTACAATTACTATATTCTTTGTGTAATTACATTACTTTATTGCATTTATGGAAATGATAGAAAAATACGAAGTTATTTATTTATCATTCCACATAAGAATGAACAAAAATCATTTCTGTATTTAACTTAATATATTTTTATTTTTAAAAAAATATTATTTTTCAAATGAAAGTAATAAAGTAGATATACGTTCCAGGGTTGGGTTTTGGACTGTCCAAAACTGGTTTAGAACAGGACAGGTGGTTTTTAACGTCCAAAACTGTCTAAAAGTGTCCGAACTGTGTTAAACTGTCCAAAACTATGATAAAGTTAAAAGGGTGTAATCTAATCAAGTCGTATTGACTGCAATATTCGTAATGCATAAATATAGACATAACCGAGGTTTAATTAATAAGTTTTTTATAATATTTTTTTCTAAAATGTTATTTTAAAAATATTTTACTTAAAAAAAATTGGCAATAACTACTACATAAGCTACATAAGAACTTCCTTATGTAACAGTTGGTAGAGTTATGAGAGGAAATTCACAACACTACCAAGACAACTAATTCCAGTTCCATTTATAACTGAAAGGAATGTTATTAAATGTGCAATATTTAGGTGAAAAAAAAAGCTTAATTTTTAAAATGATTTTTGAAAATAAATTTTGCATGATGTTTTAACGAAAATTATTTTTACATCATAGATTAAAGAACAAGAAATTGATAATTAAACACTTATATTGTAAAACTTGTGTTATCCTTTTTTTTTAGTTCATACTTTTTAATACATTCTGAAACGACAAAAAATTGTAACTCATTGCATTTAAGTCGATTATTGCACTGTATTTTGAACACTTTCTTTTGCACACATGCATAAATGTCGAAAAATTTGGTCTATGGAGGAAAAAAAAATCTACTGCATACAAGTTGAAATTTTTAATGAAGAATTTAATTTCTACATAATTAGATTAAAATCAGCTGCATAAATAAACTACATATATATTTATACTTGAATGTCCACATTGAATAAATATATTAAATAGTCAAAAAAAAAAAAAAAAAAAAAAAAAAACATTTTTGACACATTTTGTTCCGTTTTTGATATTTTCTCTCAAAATATAGTTTCTCAAGAAATAGTTTTGGACACTTTCGGACACAAGGGCTTTGAACAGGATGATAAAAAAACATGCCAACCCTGCTTTAATTTGCACACATGCATAAACATGGGGAAATTTGGTTGCTATTATCAAAAAAAAAACTAATGGGAAGAAATTGAAATTTTGATCAGGAATTCAACTTCTATGTAACTAGATTCAAATGAGCTGCATAAATAAGTTGAATGTTTTGCATTGAATAAATGTTCAATATAAAAAATTACTTTGATACATTTTTATTCTGTTTTTGATGCTTTCTCACATAATGCAATTTTTCTAAAAATATAGTTTTGGACACTTTCGGACAGTTTTGGACAGGACGGTAAACACCAGGGTTTTTACCCTGGTTTTTACCGTAGTGTCCAAAACCTTGCCAACCCTGATACGTTCAAATGTTTCTTTATTTGTATTATTATTTTGTTATGAAAAAAAAATAGTAGAAAACACTGAGAAAACTATAAAATGAAGTAAATGTAACAGTAATGCGTGAAATAAATTTAAAATCCGATCAATTGCGGTCACGGGAGGTCATTGTGACCTCCTAAAATTTTCCTTATAAACCGATTTTGTCTGACGATTCGACAAATGCGAGGACATTATTGCAATTTTTAAATGTCTCTAAGTCCCTTTTCATTGGATGCACTTTTGTCTGCGTAACCCTTAGTTTATTATTCGACAAATAGGGAATTTCCATCCACCCACAAATTAAGTTCCGGGCGCCCCTGAATCCGATTAAGAAACGTCTCACAAGAAAAAACACGGAGGCTTCAGGGCAGGGTTCGCCGATATATATCAATCGATATATATCGTGATATATATCGCGATATATATCCGATATTTATTTTGAAAATATGATATTTTGATATTTTCGATATTTATTTTTTCAACTACGGTATTTTTAATTAAAAAAATTATATTAATCATCAAAATATTGTATATTTATTGTTTAAAATAACCAAAAAGTAAAGTACTATATTTTTATGATGTATAAACACATCATTAATATCACAAAGTATTTTTATTTAATATTCATGAAATTATTAGTAATGTACCGATTTTAATTCATATTAAGAGTGCCTATATAAAACGTTGGTCAGAAAAAAAGAAAATGTGCTTTAAGTGTTCACCGACTAATGCATGTTTTTTATTTCTGAATAATATAACTGTGTAAAAGTGGCTAACAGTAGAAAAATAAGTAAAACAGCTAATGCTTAAATAACTCTATTAAAGTTGATAAAAATGTTAAATGAAATATGAGATATAAATAATTAAAGAAATCTTAGTTTTAAGCCTACATTTTGTAATAACAATGTACAAAAATAAAGTGTGATTTGCGGATACATTTACTGTTTTGAAGACTTTAGTTTTTACTGATTGAAAATATCGGTTAGATATTAAAATATCCGATATATATCAAAATATCGGATATTTTCTGAAATATCATGATATTTTTAAACCCTGCTTCAGGGCCACAACCCTTACACCTGATACAGACAGCGAATTAAAACAACATTAGGTAAGAGGGACGCAAGTGAAACGGGAGAGTTTCCTGTAAGTTTTTTTCTTGCGTCGTACAGATGGTGCACATAAAAACAGATGTACAGTCAAAGTCATAGCCCGAAAACCATGCGTACAATCTGGACTCGCTTCGGGTTGGGATTCAAGCGATGCGCACCGTGATGATCCTTTAGTGCGAATCATGTCAGTCATGAGATATAATTAGTTGTGAGAAACTCGTATATTAATTGATGCTGAAGGCTAATATTTTGGACATTTTCTTCAGTCGCTGTTTGGAATATTCTGTTAGACCAGAAAGTGAATTTTGTTTTCTAATTGAACTATAATCTTGCTTTGTGTAACTTTGTATGTTACAAAATGCATTTCTGTAAGTTTTAAGTGTACATATATCTTCAAAAAAAAAAAAAAAATACATGCCGTGTACTATATTTTAAAAATAAACTGATAACTCCTACTTCATAACCAGTGGTGTTCCATTGGGCATCTCGCCGGGTCCCTACTTACGCGAAGGATGCGTTCCAAGACTCCTCGCGTAAGTCGAAGTTTCGCGGTGTGGAAAAATGTTGTGTATATGATTTTTTTTGTTAACATACCCAATCATTTTAGACATTTTAAAACTGTTTTTGACCATTTTTAACTGTATATTACCATTTTTTACATAAAGAGCTGAATATTTACCTTATTTTTTAAAAATCTGAATTATTCAACATAAAATACTGCTTACGATGCACAAAATCAATGATCAATGGAAGAGAGAGACATACAAATAAAACAGTACGGTATGTAGAGTATGTAGTTATAATAAAGCATTGCACTGTAAGACTAATATACAGTAGATATAATAAGTTACATTTATAACTTAAACATTGATGATGATGGTTTATGCTGCGCAATTTCTGATCATCATTCCAATGTATTTTTAAATTCAGTAGCTTCGCCTTAACTTTTATAAAACTTACATCTATGGTAACACCCCTCTTTCAGGGTCTCTTTAATGTACAGTACAAGAGCAGATTCCAATTATTGTTTGCATTTTGCTTTACACTACTCTGCGAGCTTCATATTGAAAATAAGGTCTGGACTTATACGGATTGCCTACTCGTGACTTTTAATTATACGTATGAAAGATTCACTCATACCTAATTGTCGTGCTACCTCGACCCATTTTCTAGTTGTTCAAGCCTATCGAGAATCTTTATATTTTCTTAAATTGTCGCAAACTTTCGCTTTTTGTTTCCATCTTCAAACTTAAGATGAAACAACGTGCCTAGGTGCCACAATATTTCATCACCTTTCATATTTAGAATAAATAAATTAAAAATGAGATTGGTGATATATACATTGTACACACTAATGAAGCTATCTTTATTGTGCGCTGTGTGGGAACTTGCGTAATCAGTAATGTTGAAAGGATGAAAGTAAATTCACGAAGTCTATGTTCAGTAGTCAATAACAAAGTCGAAACTTCGCATCGCAATTCCTTTCTAAATATTTTCATGATGAGTGCGAGAAATTCGCTTTAGCTCTAAAATTCGTCATTCCGGAAAAACTCCCGTTTTTGCCATTTCGCGTAAGTCGGATCGCGTTGTAGCGGGAGTCGACTGTACTCCAATACGCCGTATACTCTCTCAGACATTTTTTAGACACATAGCGTGTACCCTCAAGCTTCAAATTTTTTCATATTATGACATATTCTGTACATGATCGCATACAGATATTGTGCGTAATGGATTACTGAAAGTATACCATCAGGAAAATTGATGAGAACATCACTGTTCATCTGTTGCCGAAATCGTTCTTTGCAACTGCTGCGCCGGAAATGCGGCGAAATCTTAGTTCCGACGTTGACAATTGTAACTACATTATTATTATGCAAACTTCTTTTTAAATACTCTACCTTTCCCATCATTCTGATGTGCTCTTTCGCTTACTCCTAGATAGAACATCATTCTACTTTTTTTTTTTTTTTTTTTTTTTTTACAGCTAACACTTTTTTAATGTTATTTATAAAAAAGAAAAATGTACTCGTTATTTAAAAAAAGAAACATATTAAAAGTCAGATAAAAACTTAAAATTCTTTGCCTGGAGCAGATTTTCTTTTCCTGTGGAACAAACGGGGCCGACCGCTTAATAAGCACTCACATTAGTAATCTAGCTCTGTGCTTTCTGTGTGCCTAACAGTTAATAAGATTTTATGTTTCCTTTTCATCTGAACTCATTATGTTTGGTTTTATTATTTTTTTTAAACTAAAATAATGTGCTCTGAATTGGATTAAGAAAACCTGGATTTTACGTCCCCGAATCTACGTTTTTCTCGCATTTCACGTTTTTTTCATCAGATCCCAGTTTTTCCATGCACTAATAATTATTCAACCCGGATTGTGAGTTTGCTCGCATTTTACGTTTTCTCTGGGAAATGAAAAAAAAAAAAAATAATAATAATAATGTTCTAAAATGCGCAATTGCTTTTATTTGTCATTGCTTTTGAGGCAATGGCTCTGTTGTTGAAAGTTAATCTATGAAAACAGAAATGCTACTGCTCCATCGTAGCCGACCTTATTGACCTGTCTCTTCTTTCAATATTGAATTGAAGAATTTACAAATAGCAAAAGACTATTTTCTTTCTCATAAAGACAAGGGAAAAATTTGCTAAATATTTCAATCCTGGAAGATGCTGCATTAAAAAATAATTCATTATTATGGACTACTTTGAACCTAAACGCCTGGATTCGCAACTGAATGTTTTTTATAAAAATCTTCTCATTGTAAAATATAGATATTCTACCCTTTTAAAAGAGTCATCTTCACTACCTTTAGTGTTTTACCATTTGATTCTTGCTTTCTATGTATTTCCTCGTATTTTACGTTTTTTTAAACCCAGTCCCTTAAAAATGTAACATCGAGGTTTCACTGCATTTCAGAAGGATTTTTTTTAAACGTTTTGCATTTTCAAGGATTGCAACGATGTAACGGGGAAACATTACGAAAGTGGAATACTATTCAATTTATCCTGGAGAAACTAGTGTCTTGCTAATTTAGTTGATGCAAAGTTATAAAAACGTTTTATGAATGATAGTCCTATTTTATGCAATGTCTGTGAATTGATTCAATTAAACGGATAAAATCGTACAGAATAAGACATCTTCAATCAGCAATAAGGTTTGTAGTAAACCGCAATAAATTTTCGATGTTAAGCTTTTTCAAAAATTCGTGTAATGTATCAACTGTTTCCCCGTATCCGCCATCTTTTATTCTTGATCTTAAGATTAGCAAAAGAATTTGAGAACTCTTAACCAAACTGGACGAAAAACGCAACCCTGTTTTTCAGTTTACAAAGCATGTACTATGTGTTCTTCTTTCCAAATCTTTGAACAGAAAAAATGGGTTGGGCCGTCATACCAAATTACTATGACCAGAACGAAACTGGTTACAATTGGTGTCCCCCTCCCCCGGCAGATCTCTTTCACAACAAATACACACGCATGCGCATTGGGCTGTAAAGCACGTGCGTGGGCAAGGTCAGCAAAATATTTTCATTCTTTTTTCTCTTTCTTCCCCCCCTTTCTGCTCAAGAAAGTGCATCATGATGCGCACCTGTTGGAAATGTGCCCGATCGGAAGGGGTGAGTGCTTTTTAGAACATCAAAAAATGGTATTTTGCATGTGGTCGTGGAGTTTTTGTTAGATTAAATGGCTTTATTTAACGATTGACATTGAATTTGGAATTTCTCCGTTGGCGTGGTAATTGGATCTTTCTTGGCATCGGTTCAAATATCGATGCCTTTGTTGTATTTCCAAGAAAGAATGGAGTAAGATTCGAAAATTTCAATCTATTATAATAAAAGATCATTTGTTGTAAAAAAAAACTAGGAAATTGCCGATCATGGTATGACAAGTGAAAATTGCCTCTTCACTCGAGGTTTCTCGTGTTTAAATATGCGAGAGAAATGTTTAACACTGAATGAAAAACACGTAAAAAAAAACTTTTATGGCATAGTTTTTTGAATTTACGAATCTCTTTGTTCAAAAAACTCCGTAACCAACATTCCGTATGAAGTGCAATTGCATACAAAATTCAATAACTAATCTATATATATATGCGTGCATTCAATTACCGTGAAATTATCAAAAGTTCAGTTTCAAAGGGATTCTTCTTCGATATAAAAGCATCAAAACATAACACTTCTCTACTTTCAGCTTTGCCAAAAAAATATTCATTAATGTTGCAAAGTTCATTTCTATATTTTTTGAAGTGGCGGTTGACATGATATTTTAATCGCAATTTTCCCCCCATTTAGTTGCTCTGTGGCTTATGGCGGAGGCTAATTTTGTCCCCTATCTTCGGCTCGTCCTCGAAATTTTCTCATAACTGAAGTTCTCCAATCCCCAACGTTGTTTAAAGCTATCTTTGATCGCTTTTGGGGAGGGGTTACGTCAGGACCTCTGAATCCAATCTTATGCTTCCACCACTTCCACACTGAGCTATAGGGAAGTTTTCGATTTTTCAATTTTATTTTTATATGATAGAGTAACATGTATGAACATCATTAGTAAAAAGAGTTTTGCGATACCATAAGTAGTTTTTTTAAATTAATTTTTAAAGGTCAAGCGCTTGTGACGTAAAATGGCACAGGAAGTGACGTCATGCGTTCTTCCGTGGCGGGAGAAGCCGAAGGACGTGCAGTTGGCTTCGAAGAAAAAACGTAAATCTTACCTCCTCGCATTTAACTCCTCGCGATTTTGGAACATTAAACGTCTCATCCTCTCGGAAATATTCGAATACCATCATTGATGTTACTTGAGGAAGATTATTAGATTGTGCTTTAACGAATCCGGCCTCCATAGTGTGTTCAAAAGGATTATTGAATTTCTAAAAAATAAAAATGTCAGCGCGCTCAAAATGTCCGTAGCGAAAACAAGGGATCTTCGGCGGAAGGCTGCCCATAGTGCCCTGCGACGTAAGCTCGTGACGTTTCAGAAAAGCGCACTTTTGCGCGTGGATTTTTAAAAATTCATTAAAAATTAGTCACGGTGTTTTAAATTTCGGCGATGGTGAATTTTTTAGTTTTGAGGGTCAATTAACAATATCCAATAGTCAAAATATGAACACTTAATAGGTTGCAACTTCCCGCAGCAATGAAGGCTATATTTAAGTAGCATCAACTGTATTCTACTATGTTATTTTATACATTATGTGCGAAAGGGGAGGGAGAAGGGACACCTGTTGTTCCGGGCCCACGCCTGAAAGGGGACCGAGATTTTTAAAATGAGGAGTGAAAAATATGTAGTAACGTAGGGGTAAACAATATGAAGGGAGAGAGGGGGCGTAAAAGTCATTTGACAGGCCCCGAAATTTCTGTGCACGTCCCTGTATGCGCATCCTGTAGGCTCGTAACCTGCTTGTACATTCAGAAGAAAAGTTAACTTAACTAAACCAAAAATGGAAAATGCTATGCAGCAATTTTTTTTCATTTTTAGCAAAACTATGAAATTACCATACCCGAAAGCACTTTTAAAATGAAATTCAGTGTTTCTTTGACTAAGAAATTGGTTGAATCTGGTTGACTGCAGCTGCATCTATCTTATTGGTGATAAGTTACACCGATGTAATTGTGTTCTTACAAACGGTTGACCACCAAAATGACCGTTATATTGGTGAAAGTTATCATCGGTAAAACGGTTGCAGCTAAATGCTAAAGTTTACGAAATTTAACCAACTTCTTGTTGAAAAATTGAACTTTATTTTGAAGAGAAAATATCAAGTATTTGCACAAATACCGCAGCAATCTCCCCCCCCCCCTAGTGTAATCTGTTAAACATTGTTAGCTACAATAACGTACTATGAAAGATGGCAAGTGAAAGTAAGGTTTAAAAAAAAGCCAAACTTTTTGTGTTTAAATGCATTACGTCCTTAATGTACTTTACATAAAAAAGCTCCATCTGCCGTAATTAATCTTTAGTGTAGAACGCAAACATGCAACGAAGTATCTTCGAATAAATTTTGCACTTTTTTTCCTCTCCGAATGTCCGATTAGCGCATCACCCAAACATATCGTATCTATTATCATGGCTTTGGATTACAGTTTATTATAGCCTTATCTTCCTTTTTTTTTCTTTTCCCTTTTTTATTTTTGTTTCTTACTTTCCCCCTTCCTATTTCTCTCTTCGGAGCATTCGACGCATTTATTGTAAACTTCCGGTTTGGAAGAGAAGTTGAGGATCAAAGCAGACATAGTAAGGAGATGACCTTGCTTCAGCTTTTTTCGCGTGTTTTTTCCATTTATTGAAATGAAATTCGATTTTCCTTAGAAACTTTCGAAAAGAAAAATGATCAGTGCAACTAGACGCTTTATTGTATGTTGCAGTTTGGAAGTGAAATAAGCGTCTCCTCCCTCCAATAAGCTGAAACTATAAAAATTATGTATCTATAGTTTTCGAATAATTCAGATTTGATAAAAGACAACAAAAAAAGTTGTCAGTAAAACTGCAACTGCTTTGACGTCATCTTAGGATTTTAAAATCTAATATTAAATGAGAGAAACATGCATAAATTTCAAAAAATGCTGCTTCTCTACCACCGACAATAATGTTTATACTATATTTTTGAGATTCTTTTTTTTTCTTTTCTTCTTCTCTTTTCTCCAGTTGTCAGAAAAAAATTAAAGCTGCCTCATCTGATTCCAAGAAGAATTTAGGTGCAAATTCGGGACTTAGTTATTTCATTTGTAATGGGATCGTTTCCAAAATTTTATAAGTATTTTTTTCTGAAAGAGCTTGTTTAAAAATATAGGATCTGACCATATTTTAAATAATTTGACCAAGTTTAATATTTTTAAAAATTACTTTTATCGGTGCGCTTTTATTGCTTACTCTTCTGCCGATGACATCACAAATGATGAAATGCCATTCACAGAGTTTAATATTTAATTCGCTTCTTTACTCACATGTGTTGGCAACGGTATGGTTGATAGCAAGCGTAGAGCGCAATATTTAATTCGTTTTTTGACTATCAAAGCGTGGAAACGCGATAGACAGATGCGCTAAAGTGCATCATTTGTGACGTCATAAAGACCACGCCTTATTTTCAAAACGGACGTTTTAAAAAATTAATTGAAAATCAAGCGTTGGGAAAATGAAAGTTTTTTTTCTCGCTCCATATTTTTTTTTTTTTTTTTTGCTTATTCTATAAATTTCAGTGACTAAAAGTAGTACTTTTGACTGACTGAAGGAACCATCGCCATTGGATTAGACATTAGGGTGTTTTGGTTCAATACAAAGAGTCAAATAAAAGAATTTTTTAATTCCAGGTTAAATTACAGAAATCAATTCTGTGTCTTTCTCCCAATTTTAAGAAACGCTCTCTGTTACATAAATTTCCCACCCTTTGAAAATGCTCGCTGTCCTTGTTCATTAAGTATTCAGGCTCATGCCCCTTTGAAGTCCAAATGGGACACAGATCATGGAACTAACTTTTTTAGGGGGTTACTTCTCAACAACTACAATACCTACTATACAATCATATTGCAATCAACAAATAACAATAAAAATAATGCATTGGCTGTAGAATTTAATAAACAATATTTCACTAATAAAACAGTAATAATATAAGCAATTACAATCATAGCATTTTAAACATAAAACAGAAATAATATTTCAATTGGTAGTTTGAAGCAGGAACAAGCGCCAAAATATGAAAATTTGAATTTTAGCGGTAAAAAATTGTTTAAATTCTCATATTTTGGAGCTTGTTCTCTTCTTCAAACTACCGATTCATTTAAAAAATTGATTAATCGCGTATCTGTTGATGTCACTTCAAAATTTGGTAGGGAAAAAATATTCATTAAGAGAACTCTAAAATTATAAGAAGACATATTAAAAGAGAACTCTATAATTGAAGTCCTAGGACCCATGTTTTAAATAGGCTCTGAAAATTCATATTCATTTGTTGTCCTATCATTAATAATACTATTATTAAAAGAAAATAATACATTAAAATTTCCTACATATCAGAAGATTACGGAATGAAGAAAAGCGTTTACATTCCTCCCTTATCTCTTATCTGTTTCTTTTCGAAAAAAATATCCTTGATGCTCTTATTTTTTCCCCTTTTTTATTGTAAAAAGAAATGTCTTTTTACATCGATATTTACAAATGATTCAACAGTGTTTTCCTCTGCTGCATCCTATTTATCTGTCGCCAACTTCATGTAGTCTCGCATTTGTCAGTGATGCATCTTCTGTTATTCTTCACGTCATAATTTAGAGCTTCTTAACAGTTAACCTCCGTGAACCCGTTAGGAGACTTGGCGATCTTGGCGACTTCCGAATTTCCTGACCATGAAAGTTTCCCGGCAACCTCTCGTTAAGAGTGTTTTTTTTTTCTTCTTCTCTTCTCTTCATCATGTTCCATGGTAATGTCTCTCATGTGCCCGATTAGGATATGGGCGATTCCAGTTCGATTTTTCCCGTAAGAGATCAGAATCGCTAAAGATCTGTGAGGAACTGTTTCGTTGAAGCTTATCACCTCGAATTTTTCTTTCTTCTGAAAATGTCCGCCCAGCAGTCACACTACACTGGATTTCCCGATGCGAACATCGTGCCACGTTTTGCGGCCTTTTAAATAAGGCCAAGTGGATATTGGGTGTTCCAACAGACCCCTCATTGTGTTCGACATGTGCACTTGGATGTTTCGTTTGTGATATGGCATTTGGAATATCCTTCATCCGAAGCTACCTACCCATTTTCCTGTATTGTGCAACAGGAACATTTCACGCCACTAAGTGAGTGTGCTTTTCTAAACAGTGTGCTTGAATATTTTTCGTGTTTCTTTAAGATGTTTAGATCTTTATGCTATTTATTTAGATTTGCTATTAAATATTAAACGTCCTCTATTAACAGCAGTATGATCCTCTTTTGTAATTAGTGTTTATGATCTGAAGTATTTAAAATAGCAAAGAAATCTGCTTGGCAATGTTGGTAAACAAATAGTAAAATGAAGTGTAAAATAGTCATCACAGGTTGGGTAGCAATGGTAACCTTTTTTTCAAACTAAGGATGTATTTATTTATTAGAGCATATCAGTATGAGATTGAAGTGTTCAATTGAATTTTTTTTCTTGCTGTCTTTATAAAAAAATTACTTTTTTTTTGCTTAGGTAAATTGTCATAAGTAATCATACTTGAAATTTTTTTTAAATAAAATGCCTTGAAAATCTTAGATTGAAAAGATTCTTCCTTACCGTGACTTACATTGATTGCATATATTTTCTTAATTGATAATGATTTAATTCAAAAGCAAATGCATAGTCTTAACTAAACAATGTATGAGGACTGTATATAAACCAAATCTCACAAGAGGAAAAAGAAGTTATGCATATGTTATTAAAAAAGTTTATCTTCCTAAAATACCCAGTGAGAAAAGTTGTCATTTTAATAAGATTTATGACTAGTAACTGTTGGCATTTATGTGGCAGATGAATCCAACATGATTATTCCATCAAATGTCATGTTATGATTTTTTTACTTGCAGTCAGGGCCAACAAGAGGTCATGTCGGACTAGTTGAAAGCTAGGAGCCCCCCTTGAGGTGCTTGCTAGCAATGGAAGTATTATTTGACAAGTGTTATCGGGGAGAGCAGGGCGGATATAAGGGAGGGCAGGCGGGGCTACTGCCCCTGGACCTCCACAACAAAGGGGCCCCCCACAATAAATTTTTTACAAAATATCCTAACTTTCACGGGTCAAAAAAATCCAAAATATCGGATATGTACATATATCAAAATATTAGGATATATACCAAAGTATCGGATATTTTCAAAAATATGATCTTTTTGAACCCCGATTGGGGGTTTCCACTCCTTCGTTTCCCCGGGGTCTCCACACTTCCAAATTCGGCCCTGGGGGAGAGGGAACTGGCGACCAAACTGACAACTGCTCCGCCTTGTCTCTCGGTGGCCCTGCATGCATTTATTGAATTTAGCAAGTTGTGAAACTGGAGGAAAAGAAACAAGGCGCAGACTGCACTATTGAAATTTTTAGAGAGGGAGTGTTTAGGGATGTTTTCCTCTTTTTGGGTGCTTTTGCTCCTCAGTTGATGATAGTCTCTGGATTTAGCATTGTATTATACAAAGCTTAACGCTCGTTAGCAAGGTTGGGTTTTGGACTGTCCAGAACTGGTTCATGACAGGACAGGTGTTTTTTACCTTCCAAAACTATGCTAAAGCTAAAGGGGTGTATTCTAATCAATTTGTATTTACTGCAATATTCATAATGCATAAATATAGACATTAATGACATTTAATTAATGAGTTTTTGATAATATTTTTCTCCAAAATGTTCATATTTTACTTAAAAAAATTTCCAATAACTATTGCATAAAAACTTTCTTTTGTAAAAGTTGGTAGAGTTATGAAGGAAAATTTACAACACTACCAAGACAACTAATTTCAGTTCCATTTATAACTCGAGGGAATATTGTTAAATGGACAATATTTAGAATGCAAAAAAAAAAAAAAAAGCTTTATTGTTTAAATGGTTTTTCAAATAAGTTTTGCATGGTGTTTTAACAAAAATTATTTTTTAAATCATAGATTAAAGAACAAGAAATGGATGGATTAAACACTTATATTATAAACCTTGTGCTATTCTTTTTTTTAGTTCATATTTTTAATATAATACATTCTGTAACTACAAAAAATTGTAATTTGCATTTAAGTCAATTATTGCACTATATTTCGAACACTTTCATTTGCACACTTGCATAAACGTCAAAAAATTTGGTTTATGGGAAAAAAATAATTTTAAACATTTTGTTCTATTTTTGATATTTTCTCACTAAATATAGTTTCTCAGAAAATAGTTTTAGACATTTTCGGACACAAGGGTTTTGAACAGTATAGTAGAAACTTTTTCACCCCTGCTTTCATTTGCATACATGCATGAACATAGGGAAGTTTGTTTACTATTATCAAAAAAAAAAAAAAAAAAAATAAATAAATAAATAAATAAAAATAATAAAATAAAATAAATAAATAAATAAAATAATAATTAAATAAATAAACTTAACATACAAATTGAAATTTTAATCTAGAATTCAACTTCTATGTAACTAGATTAAAATCAGCTGCATAAATAAGTTGAATGTTCTCATTGAATAAATGTTCAATATAAAACATTACTTTGATACATTTTATTCTTTTTTGATGTTGTCTCACAGAATACAATTTTTTCTAGAAATATAGTTTTATACACTTTCGGACAGTTTTGGAAACAAGGGTTTTGGACAAGACGGTAAAAATCCGGGGTTTTATCGTGGTTTTTACTATAGTGTCCAAAACCATGCCAACCCTGCAAGTTAGTTAATTTGTTGTTGTTTCTTTTTGGTTTAAGCATAAAATGCTGTGTCAATACAGTTTCATAATGCAGTAAAGTGTAAGATACAAAGTATGTGGGAGAAGGGGGGATGGAGACCTGACATAACAAAAGTCGATTATGAGTTATGATTGTTTTCAATACATTCCTGTAAACAACTGCTAAAACATTCATTTAATATGCTATGTCTGCAGTTATCAGAGGTCAATGCAAGTTTCTATTTTGAGATTGAGATTTTGTGAAAAAAACAACATTTTCGTTTTTTGAATTAACTTTACTTTTGAGCTTTTGTTTCAATTATAAAACATTTAGGAATGAGAGGTTTTGAAAAAGGTTTAAGTTACAAATAATTTTTTTCAAGAGAGTTTCTTGAACTAGTTGTGAAAGAGCAGCTTTAACTAACAAAATTTTGTTTATTTGCTTGTTTTAAGCTACAGAATTTTCAATTTTGTAAAAGTACCGCTTTTACAATATGGAGTATTGTGGAAAGGCTATTTATGTGACACAGCATTTATGAAAGGGCTACAAAACAGACCCAAAGTCTGCGTAGATCGAGTTTAATTAGAATTGCAAATGTGGGAATTAAGAAAATTAAAATTTAATTTTCTAATAAAAGAATAGTTTTTGTAAAACAATTGTATTTCAAAAAACTGGTTTTCCTTTTGAAAGAATTTTTTTTTTTTCATTTAAAAAACCACATGCAAAAAAGCAGATATGATATATCTTTCCTCCAAAACTATTTCTTAAAAGGCACCAAAATAAAGAAACTTTAACACTTAAAAGCTCCCTTCTTTCCCTTCAATGTTATAATCAAAATCTAAGTATGAGGCAGTGAGAAGCAAAGGGATGAAGTGGACATTTTCAAGTTTTGAGTAAAACACGTTTAAATATAATATCCTAGGTAGGCTTTCGTTGAAATTTTTTTCTAAATCATGCTGTATAGCAGCAACTACTAGGCCTACTAGTACCATCTCTTGCAAAAAGACAGAGGAGAGGTTCACCTACCATGTGTACTGGTTATCTCCAAATTCTTAATTTTGCCAATTACATCCCTTTGCTTCTCACTGTCTCATATATAACTTAAATCAATTTTGCATTTCTATTTGTAATTCAAATCATTCGTCGATACTGTTTAATTTGTGATAATTTTTACTTGTGACGAAAATAAAGCATTTTTACTTAAAATTGGCTTTTTTTTTTCTGAAGATGAACTGAATTTAAAAAGAATGCTTTACAGGGAGATGAATGTTTAAATAGGGCAAGAATTTTGAAAATATTTTCCCTTTCGTCATCACTTTCGATGCTTGGTAATGAATGTTCATAG
Organism: Uloborus diversus; assembly: GCF_026930045.1. Taxonomy (NCBI): domain Eukaryota; kingdom Metazoa; phylum Arthropoda; class Arachnida; order Araneae; family Uloboridae; genus Uloborus; species Uloborus diversus. Next base: position 88,840,636 of record NC_072738.1, read on the forward strand.
CTAGAAAAGAAAATTTTTAGATTCATGTCTGGTCTATAGGGGGGGGGGGGGGTTGGAAGGGGGTGCAATTGCCTCCTCTTAATGACCATTTATGTTCGAAACGAATAAAAACTGTTCTGCAGCAAAGTGAAAGTAGTAAGCAATACATTGATAAAGCACAAATAAAATTTTTTTTACATAAAATTTTTTTTACATAAAACTTTTATAACATTAACAATAGTTTTTATAACATTATATATTTGACACCACATGCACTAAAAATATTAAATGTCCTGATATTTTTCTTGTCTCTTGATTTTTTGTTTTCCAAATCCACTATGAAGTCTTAAAATGTTAAAAGTTCTGAAATATTACTTATAGTGAAGAGGATCATAATTAAAAAAAGATTGTATTTTTGGCCAACAGTTAAGAATTTAATTGGGTACCTTTTGTATGTTGAGCTAACATAAGTAATTATATTCATTGAATTCAAACAACAATCTTCTTTCTTCTGCCATACACAATGTAAACATGGAGAGTGATTTGTGTTTTTTTTTTTTTAAATGTTGGAACAAAAATTTCATTCTTTTTAAAAAATTATCAGAATTGAAGTAGGATCTTTGTTGCCATTGTTATTATTTTTTTCCTTTTCATTTTACAGGTGGGTGACATGATATCTGTGATTGATATGCCTCCTCCAGAGGAGTCTTCTTGGTGGAGAGGAAAAAAGGGATTTGAAGTAAGTTGACTAACTTTTGAGGCAATGGCTATTTTTAACTAGTTATGCAAAAATGAAGGGTATTATAAATTTGATGTACAGTGAAACCTGTGTATAACAATACTGTCTGTAACAATAAACCTGTCTATGACAATATTTTCCATGGTCCCAGCATTAATAATCAAACTGTCTATAACGATAACCTATCTATGACAATACTTTTTTAGGCCCCGACAGTATCATTGTAGACCGGTTTTACTGTATCTGTTTGTCTGTGAAATCAGAGCTTCTAAATCAGCGATAGAGAACCTAAATTAACTGCCTGTCTACTTTCCAAGTTAGACAAACATAGAGATAGACTTGGGGGGGGGGGGGGGGGCGGGACTGATCCTCTCTTTGCTGTACTGCTGGTTCACCCATTCAAAACAATGTATGGATAAACGAAAACCGATTTGAACAATTCTTGTTTTTGAAAGGTGACTTGATAGAGAGTGTCCTAAGCTAGGTCTCATCTTTGGCAGACTTGAATTACAGAAATTTTTAAATAAAACCCTAATTAATACGCTTTCTTTTGCAATTTTATTAATGTCAACTTACTTGCACTCTTGCACATATAAGATATTGATACCAAAATCAAAAGAATGAATTTTCCTGCTTATGATGGAATTTGTTCAGAGCTTCCAAGTTATATTAACTGTAGTTGCTGTCGACTCTCGTTAACCCAAAATCGCTATAAACGAAATATTGCATTACGTGAAATATTTATTTGGTCCAATAAGTTAACAATATCTAAAGAATAAGCAATAAGCCTCAAGCCTTCTAAGACAAAACTCCATACAACTCATTGACAGTCCATTTACGCTAACCAGCTAAGTCAAGCTTGTTGACAAAAAGTAATTTTCATGGCCTCTTGAATTTTATGTTAACGAGGTTCAGCTGCTTAATCTTTTGTGGTAACATTTCAGTACATAATTCTAAGCCTGTGTTCATGTGTAGCAATTGCGATGTCCCAAAAATTGCTTTTATGTTTAAAATAACTTTTTACTACAACATTTTAAAGCGAACATTTATTAATTTTTCATGACTTTTGGTAGCGTCTTACTCACGCGATAGTTCAAGATTTTATTGTTTGCTAATAAGGAGAGAAACTCAATCCCAGTAGCATAAACAGCGTGATGCTGTGACGTGGATCGCTGAATTTTGAGAAAGCCTGCAGACTATTTCTTTGTAGGAGGAGAAAAAAACGTAAAATTTTTAAAGAAATGAGAATCTTAAATTTTAGCTAATGGGGCATTCCACGGTATTTTAGACATTATGTAGAGTCCGTAACGTTACCTTTTTTTGCCATAACTTTTTAATTTACCGTTTGATTTGCAAATTATTTTAATTTGCGCTGGTGTGTTGTTAGGAAAAGATCAAAATAAAATAATATGCTAATCAAACAGTAAATTAAAAAGTTATGGCAAAAAAGGTCACATTACGGACTCGACTACATAAATGTCAAAAATACCTTGGAATGCCCCTAAGGCAGATTTGTACCAGATTTCTCTTTTATACAATTCACAGGTAGCTAATGAGGATTTGTGCCACATTTTTCTTTTATGCAATCCACAGCTAGCATGTACTTGTATTAGCAACATCTTATTGAGCAATTCTCATTGCCGACTTAGATTTTACGAATATTCTAATGTTGGTTTATCTTGTAGACTATTTTTATTTTTGATCAGCGTCGCACTGTTGAAAAAACTTTGCTACCGGATACTCAATGATTTAAAATTCTTATCTATTGTCTCATCCTATTTATTAAAAGCACTTGTAGTTCATTTTAGAAATATAAAAAAGGCTTTTAAAAGGATTTTCAATTTTCCCTCTTGGGTTTTGTGACTTACAAAACTCAGTAGTTGGGATTATCTTTCTTTTTCTTTGTTTTCCGATCTTATCATGAAAAAATTTAAATTTTATTTGTGTTCTTACCCGCAGGATTCCTTTTAATATAAGATTGCCATTCACAGTCGAGATAAAAAAAAACATTCATTTAATAGTAGTTCATTTAATAGTAGTTCTTGCGTTTCATGATCTGTGTTTTGGAGGAGTCCCTTCATTTTACAAAGTTCATACAGCCTTTAAAAATAAACTGTATATTGCCTAAAAATCATTGATAGTTGGGGAGATTGAAATTTTCTGTTGTCAACCACAGAAAAGTACTTAATCTATCCATATCCCTCTCCGAATTTTTTTTCAGGCTACACCATGGTTCTTGAACTCATTTTTTTCCAGTGTTTTGTGGAAGATTTTGTTTTTTTTTCTTTTTGTTGTAATTTTCCAATAATTTATATTTTAAAGTTAAAATAGTTGATTTCTATGTTGAAAAAATTTTGGATTCTGCATTCTTAGAAATGCTACTTAAACCTTGGGAAAGCTATGTTCAATATTCATACCTTTTACACTATTGTACATTGCTAGATTTTTTTTGAAAAAAAAAAAAACAAAATCCTGACTAACTTTAGTTTTCTTTGGTGAGAGTTGCAGTTCACATGGAAATCAATAAAAACAAAGCATATGCATAGCAATTGCCTTATCTGGAACCTCCCGTTTAAAAGATAAATAAAAGCAGCTGCTAGGCAGATGTTGTGTTGGAAGAATAGAAAGAAAAAAAAATAATGATTTGATAGCTGTTCTTAAAAATGTCTTTTGTTCCTCCATTTATACATGCTATGCTTTTTTTAGGAGAATTAAAAAGTTGATACATTATTTTTACTTTCCCTTTTCTCATGGAAATATGCATGTACAGTAAAACCTGTCTACAAGGATACTGTTGAGACCTAAAAAAATATTGTTGTAGACAAGTTATCTTTATAGACAGTTTGATTCTTTATGCTGGCATTTTGATGGGACCAAGGAAAATATCACTATGGACAGGTTTATTGTTATAAACAGTTTGTTGTACAAAAGTCACTCTACCAGACACTATTGCAACATGTCCCCCAGATACTTTTCTCTGAACATTATGTTTTAGGGTTGTGCTTTATAAGATTGGGTTTTTTTGCAAAAAATAAAGTCCTTGAATAGAGCAGCTACTAAAATGAAACTTTGGCTATATAACTAAATTAAAAGTAAGTATAAACCACTTGCTTCTATCTAAAAATTTGGTACTTCTGTAAGATTTTTCAAATGTCTCCAAAACATGTTATACTCAAAAGTGGACGTTCTCATTTTTTAAGGATTGCTGTGCTAAGTGTTATTGATTAATGAACTTTTTTTTTAAATCAAAAGATTTAAACTAACTTTTGAAAATAATTAAAATATCAAAAAGCTCCGACACAAATCTTTACTAATAATAAAGCTGAAAGTCTGTCTCTGGATGTCTGTTAGCGCCTAGACCATTCGAAAAATTTTCATGAATTTTGGCCCGGAACCAGTTAGTAGCATAGGGTTGAGCAACTCAAAGCGATTTTTCGAAAATTCGATTTTGTTCCTTTTCTATTCCAATTTTAAAAACATTTTACAGAGCAAATTATCACAATGTTTACAAGTAAATTACCAAATTTTCATAACGTGGAACCGTAACATGGACAAGCAATTTAACGTAGCAAATTGGCAAGAAATTCATCATCTATTATTTGTAAATATACAGGCAAATCAAATGACCTTTTAATTTTCTACTATGGGAAAAGCCATGCCGGTACCGCTAGTAAATAAATAAATGAACCCATATTTTGGCAAACATTTTTTAGTCAAACAAAAATTTGCCCATCTCTTACTTTTTCTTCAATTTTAACATATACCAATTCCAAAAACTTTGTGAAGAAAGTAGGAAGGTAAATCTTTTTCATTGTCTGACTGAATTGATATAGACCCTGCCAATTTATCATTTTTCTTTCTCATTACTAATATTTTATTTACCTGCTAATCAAAAAGTGCAAATTACTTCTCCACTCCTTCTCAGTTCCTTCTACGTGTTACTTTTTGTTGTAGGTTGGGTTCTTCCCCTCAGAGTGTGTTGAAGTGATTGGTGATAAAGTTCCACATTCTTTTAAGTTATCCAGTACATCTACAAAACCAGGTAAAGTTTTTATTTTTTATTTTTGCTGTGATGCATGAATCTTGAATTTTGTTTCACATAATGTTTCATTTTAGAAATACTTCCTATATGCATAAGAAGAGGTCATCGTAATTCTTCTACATGCCTCTATCCTCACCTCTAAAATGTTGATCATGCCATACAAACTTAGGGACACGTATTTTCTTTCACACATTGATTTTCCTTTTGTGATTCTTTTTGTTAGTGTGTCTTATGCATTAAAATCAATGTCTTAAAATTTAGAAAGGCCTTTTACTAGGCTAGTACATGGGCTTTCAGATTTAGATGATATCAAACTTAAAAGGATTAATATGTATAGTCTAGAGCAATAGAGAGTCAGAAGACACATTATTTGGTTGATTAAATTTTCAAACCGAGGGATGTTAATTGTTAATAGGAGTTTTTACAGGGAAGGCATGACAAACAATCAGACTAATCAGGAGATTAGGAAAAATTACTTTTGTAACCAGGTATTAAGCTTTTGGAATCATCAAAAGTAGCTGTTATTTGTAATGGGATGAATAGTTTTAAAATTGCCATTGATTTCCACTAGGACAGAAAAATTGACTGGGCTTGAGCCTAAAGCCCGTTGCTGGTTGTCACTTTTGTATTTCCTTAAGTAATTAGTTTTAAAAATTTTTCACTTAAATTTTAATAATCAAAATTTTAAGAGAAAAATCATTGCATACAAGATAATTATCCTTGAGAAAGAAATCAAATAAGCCTCTCTACCATAGGCTGAGGTGACAAACATTTTGTCCCATACAAAATTTATAAATGAGCATTTCATTAGTAGGGCTTTCATTTGTATTTAAGTAATTCATGTAAATAGGTTTCCCACCTGATTATGGCCGCATCTCGGGAATAAAGACTTTGAACGTGGAATGGTGGTTGGAGATGGATGCCTGGAGAATTCCATTTCAGAATTTGTTTGCAAATTCAACGTCTTATTGTTTTCATTGTCAAAAGAATATCTAAAATACCTGAAAACGAGCACAACCTCACATCATTGCCAGCGCAGTGGCAAACCACCAGCATTGAATGATCTGCACTGCATGTAATATTTTCAGTGTTAACAGACAAATATTGCTCGAAATAGCTGCAGAAATCAGTGTGGGGCACACAAAGAATCTTTTCCATAAAATTAAGATTATCAAATTATACTTGTCATAAGCAGAGGCGTAGCTAGACCCGACTTTCGGGGGGGGGGGGGGTTACTTCTTTATATATATATATATATATATATATATATATATATATATATATATATATATATATATATATATATATTATTATTATTATTATTTTTTTTAGTATTAAAAAAAATAAGAGGGAGGTGAATCTTACATACTTTGGAATGGGGTGCCCCAATTCCGATACTTGTGTCAAACAAAACAAAACAAAGATTTCTTTTTTTTTTAAATGTTCTGGAAAATTCAACTTTTTTTTCCCCCTCCATTTAATTTAAAGTGAAATTTTCTAGCAGCGTCTTGTCAAAACTAGTCTATCCAAATCAAGGTTAAATCACATATCTGATGAGCGTTTGCCGTTCATTTCAGTATGACTGCTTAAGTTAGAGGCTAACACACATCTACAAAAGCTGGCATCCCTGAAAGCTAATAGATACTTTCATTTTCGCCTGTAAACTGGATGTTTGACTTTCAATCTCATTGGTGGTTAGACTATAAAGACTATTTTTACCCAACTTGGTTTGCACTAAAAGTATGAAATAAAATTTAAAAAAAAAAAGACTTCTTGAATTATAACCAGCAAAAAATGAAATTGCTTTCCATATCGTTATATTTATATGTTGCTTTTTATGTATTTACATTTATGCTAATTAATTCTAAAGCAGTTAATAAAATTTGAATAAAAAAAGTTAGGTAAGAAATATCGGCGGTAGAAAGTTATTCGCTCAAATGCATACCATCTGTTCTCCATTCAAGTCTTTAATTTTATTAACTGCTTTAGAATTTACATAAATATCTATTTAAGAGAGCAACAGCAATTTTCGATAATCCCCCCCCCCCCCCTTAGCTACGCCCCTGGTCATAAGATAAATAAATACTTTGTGCATAACAGTAAAGTAAGAAAAAACAAAGTCTCTTGTCGGATGTCTTTTCATCCATAAGCTCCATTACTTTTTGCATTGAAAAAGGCGTTTCCTGTAACGCTAAAACAAGTGTCTGCTGTAATCGGCAATTTGGGCTTTTTTGACGTTGTTTTTTCTTACTATACTTATCATAATTCATTAAGCTTAACAATTTTTTAATTCTTCTTTGGAGTATTTTTGCTGAAAGTTAAGGTTACTCACTGGGAATTAAGATATTCCGGAGGACACTTATTTTGTTTTATGCATGAAGATAGACTATTTCTTATCTATCTTTAAAAAGTGTTTTTGTAAGTTAAAAGTAGACATGTGTGTAATTTTAGCGCAATGCTGTAATCATACATCCATCTTTTTGTACATTAATTTTGGTTTTAGTCTTTAGTGACTTTGAATTGATGTTTAAGCAAAGACAAGGTAAGATATAAAATAATGTGTTTTTTTTTTAAAGTTTGTTTTCAATGAAAAAAAGTTTTTTTTTCTTTTTTACCAGACACATGGGCTTTAAAAAGGCCTCATTTTAATAACAAGCAAATAATAAGCAGACACCTTATTTATTAATAGATTTATTAGTTTAAACTGTAATTTTGAAGCAATTAAGAATTCAGCTTTGAATGCTGAGCCCAGTCTACTGTATTCAATTTTATGTTTAACTATCCTTATAATTAATTTATTTTTTTGTTTACAGTGTTTAGGAGGCATGGGAAACTGATTGCTTTTTTCCGATCCTTTCTCCTTTCACGGCCTTCAAGGAGAAAACTAAAGCAAAGTGGTATTTTAAAAGAAAGGGTTTTTGGTTGTGATCTGGGTGAACATCTTCTCAATACAGGGAGAGAAAGTAAGCATGTTTTGAGCAATTTTTATGTGTAGTAACTTATTCTATAATGTTTCTAGATCATTAAATTTCCCTGATTCCTAATCTATCATCATTCAAAGCGTCTTTATCTACTTTTTAGATAAATTTTATGCTCTAAAATCTTCAAAAATCAAGAATTAAAAAAAAAAAAAGTTGATTTTTTTACGATTGATGTTGAAACAACTCAAATGGAACTTGTTTGGAATTTTTGAATGGGCTTGAAGCAAATTACAAACATGGAGTTATCCATTCCAAAAAATAAACGAAAAAAAAAGGTTTGATATTAATGGCAAAAATATTATTAACTTTGCCCAAGTGGTAAACTTACACAGTAAATTAGTCTGAACAAGTTTTGCAGAAGTGATTTTATCAGATTTGAAACCATGTAAAAAACAGCTAAAATGCATAAAATTTTACATGCATGTTATGCTCTCTGTACAATGAATGCACCGAGGGGAAATATATTATTGGACCAAGTAAAAAAAGTGATTGACATTGATAACCTAAACTAATGTTTCAAAATGAAAAAAGGATGTTTAGTAACAATAATAAAAAAAATGAAGATTTTGACTTCCTTTTACCAGCAGGTTCTGAATAAGAGGTTTACAACAAGCCTGAGAGAAACACCTTTTACAACAATCCTGAATAATCTTACCTATACCATGCCCTATATATTGCTAATGTTTGCCCAACTGAGTAAAAGTGTTTCTTGATAATAGGGGGGTCAGTAAACCCTTAGATCACCCCTGAATTGACTCTTATAATCTTTTTCTTTTTTTGATATTTTGATGCTTCCAAAATCTCTTGAAAATAAATGGACCAGTTCAAAAAGCAGTATGTAAACTTGGAAATAAATGGTATTTTTGTGCAAAAATGATGCAAAACTTGTTAAATATTATAGCTTGTTGCACATTAGATCAAATGTTTTTAAAACAAATTGTTTATTAACTAATTTGTTTCTTAAGAAGTAAAACAAGCCTTTGCAGAAAATGAATTCATAAAAGCAAATTTATGAAGCACAAAAATTGTTAACTATTGTGCACATGTGTTTTTAAGTCAAATGAAATTTTTGTGCTTAATTAATGTTGTTTATATTTAATTTTAATTTCTTTCTCTTTATCATGTCTTTGCTTGGTTTTTAGTTTTCTTAATTACTGTGAAATTCTGTTTAGTACCCATGGTTTTAAAGTGTTGTGCAGAATTCATTGAAGACTTTGGAGTCGTTGATGGTATCTATAGACTTTCTGGAGTCAGTTCAAATATTCAGAGGCTAAGGTAAGTTAAAAATAGACTTTATAATATTATTATATTAATCTATAATAGTAAGTTCTTATTCATAAAATGTTTTAATGGAATACTTTAACTTTTGGCTGAATTGCAAAACTATGTTTAAAAAAAGTTTGCATTTTGACCATTTTTATGTAGGGTGCATAATGTTAATTTACATCATTTGAATAGCTTGAAATACAATAAATAATTTTGAAACACTGTTTCTAGCGGAATAGATGTTCAGAAAAATATTTATATAGAAACATTAAACAGCTAAAAAAGAAAAAATAATAAAAAAAAATAAAATTACCAAATGATGTGATAGAAAAACGGGTTTCCTGTAATTATCAGCGAGAAAGAATCTAATTGAAGAATTAATCAGTTTTTGCAGCTAATCCTGCCTTACAAATGTAGAAAACACTTTGTAATTCATTTTTACACTTAAAGGATTCTAGACCCTGTCTAAGCAGCTGAAAGTGTTATTGTAATCGGAGATTTGCAATAAAACGCTGTTGTTATATCTAGAGCAATATTAAGATTATATGCCATAAGTTCGGGACTTAGAAAAAGTGATGTGACGTCTAGAGGGTCGTGAAATCTGGTTGTGATAGTACAGATGTTTGACTGTATTAACGAAAATTTAAAATTAAGAGCAACTAATAAACTTTTAATTATTTAGCGTGAAAAGATGTCTCATGCTCATATATAATGCTGGTAAATAATTATAAAGGAATACTTTTGGGCAATTCCATGAAAAGTGAAACCAGTAGGTCAAAATTTCATATTGCAGTTATTTTGCTATATTATTTATCATTGTAAAGCTTGAAATGTGTATTTTCAGAATATTGCATTGCTTTTTTAATAAAAATTAAATAATAAATTTTTTTTCCTAGTTTTAAGTATGATAGTCAGGTCTTCAAAACAATCAGAAAAAAATACCCCATTTTCAAACGCTTATTTCTAATAGCAAAATAAAAATAAACAAGATTAATTGCAGTACAGCTTAAACTATTAACATAATACTATAATAATATGCATTTATTTTAATTCTTTTTAGGAAATAAAATCAGGCAATTTAAATTTAAAAAAATAAAGTTCAATGTTACGTCCGTAACAAAAATTTAGCAAAAGTTGTCGTTACTTCCTAAAAAATCAAAATTAAAAGAAATCTTTTTTGTCCTTTTAGCAATTTATCAGAGTAATTGTTTATCATAGTTTAAAACATTGGAATTTCTTTAGTTTTTAAAAAAATGGTGTTACAGACGTAACATTTTTTGTTACGGACGTAACAAAAAGCAGTACGTTACGTCCGTAACACATGCATATTTCCAGAAAAAAAAGTACAGGATGGGCAAAGAAAATATAGGGTAATATGATGTATCAAAACTTCTGATGCTGTGATTTTCAAAATTTTATAAATATTAGTGGATATTTAATTTCATTTTTTAAAATTATTGAAATACACTTTGTCGCTGCAGAGCAACATTAAGACATCTAATCCTAGGAATAACACTAAGATATCCTACTGTTGCTCTGAGGTGTTCCTCTCGAGGTAAGATTTTTTTTTGTCCTCCAAATCATGCAATAAATTTAATTGGTGTTAATAATTCTAGATTAGCAATTAATGATTAATAACATACATAAAAATATTCTAGAGGGTTCCTTAATTTCTCATTATTTTATGCACTATGACACAAAAAAATAATGTTCTCCAAGTAGACAGATTTTTGTGAAAATTACTTGATCATTTAATGAGATGAAATCCAAAGCATTTTGTGCGTAATTTTCATTAATAATTTTTTTTTTCCAAAAAAATTTATATTACAGATATTAATTATAGGTTTTCTCTTCAAACTTCTATAATTCTGAAAGCATTGCCAAATTCATATTACTTCTTATTTAAAAACTAACTTAGAGATAAGAATTTGTCCTGTTTAATAGTTTAAACCAAAGTTACTGAGAGAGTTACTTTTTATTGTTATTTACTCTCCACAAAAAATAATACTCAGATTACTGTTTCATTGATGCGTTGAATATTTTAGTTTCAAAACTTAAATTCAAAAGCATAATTAGATTAGAGTTAAAAGTACTAAATATTAAACTAGCTACATCTGGTCCTCAGATAAAGCACATTTGAAGCAAGATTTAAATTATTTAGGCAAATAATGGCCAAAATGCATTTTTCCGATGTCAGTTTCGACCGTTTTTTTCCACCTTTTCCAAAAACGTGCCAATTTTATTAAAAAGTGATCGAAATCAAAGGCAACTGTTAAACTTTAAAAGAAATTTGGCAGTTAACATGTTAGTTGAAAGATAGAGAAAATCATCGAAAATTCTCAAACTGTAAAAGTACTCCCTTGTTGAAGTCCCCCCCCCCCCCAGTGTTCATGTTAAAAATTTTAAAAATTTATTTGTAACTAAATAACTCCACTTTTGTTTTGCTTAGTTTACCCTTGGATAATTTTACTTTTTATGATGCACCAATTTATATTTTATATTTATTTACATCGCGGTATATGCATGGAGGCTGCTCCCACCTCCCCAGATCTTTAAAAACTATTTTAAAGTGTAACTTAAAGGATCAAAATAATGTGTTAATCTAGACCATTGCACTCTCTTAACAAAATTATTAGTATACATAAGCTTTTATTTGCTTTGTGCAATTGCATATCAGACATGTTACATTTTTAACATTTTTTTGTTACGTCCGTAACAAATATATAAATTTGTATCATAAATTTTACAAACAATATCCATAAAAACTATGGTTTTAGAAAGCTTGAAATCTCTAGAACAAGTACTTCAAAGAAAATTTTAGAAATCTATGAATAATTCACAGGAATATTGGCAGATGTATGACAATGTATACATTTTTCTGTTTTCTGAGTTACGTCCGTGGCAGACAGTTTTTAATTTTTGTTACTTTTTGTAATAAAGCAATCTGCGCCCAAATTTTTGATAGCATTAATAACACCAAACTATACAACAGAAAAAAAAATTGTAGCTTTTTATGAAACCAAATTGAAATTATGCGCGTTTAAAGTCTGTGATTGTTAGGTCCGTAATGGTGGAATTGCCCTTTTATAGAATTACATTGGAACGACTCAATGTGAATTAATATTCTACATATAAAGCAGTTATAACGTGAAAATTTCCATTTTTGGACTTATGTACTGTCTCTAAGGTATAAAACTAATAAGGCAATCTTTGTTGCCAGAACATGAATACAGTCGAGTCCCGACTAACGCGAGGGATGCGTTCCAAGACTCCTCGCGTAAGTGGGAATTTCGAGTTGTGGAAAAATATATGCATACAATTTTTTTAAGGCATAGCAAATACTTATAAACACCCCTCAAACTGCTCTAAAGCATTCCTCAACTATACACTACAGTTTCTAGCATAAAGAACTGAACTTTTACTGTATTTAAAAAATAAAAAACTGTAATTCAATATGAAATACTTCAAGATGAACAAAATAAATGACGAATGGGAATGAAAGACGTGAAATTAAAGTACAGTAACAATATTTAGGAGTCAAAAAATGAAGATAGTGATGATTTACGCTCCATGATCAGATCGTTATTCTTATCCAGTTATACATTTTTAAATACGTTTGCTTCGCCTTTACAACGTTTCAATTTGTGGCAACATCTCCTCTTCCTGATCTCGTTATTAATCCACAATGCAAGAGCAGCTTCCATTTACAAAATATTTATTTTTCAAGACTGCTCTGCAAGCTTCAATATTGAAACTAAGTTCTGAACTTTTACGGATATCTTTTAATTTTGACTTTTAATTGTACATACGGAAGATTCACTCAGACTTTTTCTCACGCTACCGTTGGAGTTTTGTAGTTGTTCAAGCATATCGAGAATTTTAGCGTTTTTTATTTTTTATCTCAGACACCTTTTTCTTCTCATCTTCACAAACTTTAGCTGAAGGCGACACTAAGGTGCCATTTATATTTCAACAACTTTTATTTTTAAAATGAAAAAATAAATAAATGAAAGATGCTGAGTGGTTATTTAATGCACTACACTAGTTTGGTGTGGGAACTTTGACTGTCACTGATGCTGAAAGGGATGCAATAACATTCACGAAATCAGTATTTAGTCGCCAATAACGAAACTGATACTTCCTTCCAAAATAATTCGTGTTGTGGGCAAAAAATTCGCGTTAGCTCTAAAATTCGTTACTCGTTAAAAATTCGCGTTATAGCCATTTCGCGTAAGTCGGATCGCGTTGTAGCGGGAGTCGACTGTATGTAACATTTTGATAAGTTTTAAGTAAAAGGTGTTAAAACATTTTTATTATTTCCTTATTTAAAATTGTGTGTATGAAAATATTCTTCACTTGTGAGCTTGTATAAATCCCACGTTTTTTTTCCAATGAGTTTATTTCTCTCTTATTTGTGTGTTCTTTCTTCTAAAAACTATGTTTGCTCCATTATCATTACGTTTTATATAGTAATTTTAGATATTTTATTTAGGTTAGCTTTTGATGAAGATCGGCCAATCAATTTAGGAGATCCTGCTACTGTTCATGATATACATTCTGTTGCATCTTTACTAAAAATGTATTTTCGAGAGCTACCTAATCCATTATTGACATATCAACTTTATGATCAATTTGTAGTAAGTGTTTTAGACAATTGAACCATTAAGATAATTAGCTGTTAATTAAGGAATATAACTTTAACTACAATACATTACTTTAAGTTTGCTGTTTGTATATAGATTGTATGCATTGGGAGAGAAAGATTCTTTTTTTTTGTTAATTTTTATTTAAAATTTTTACATGTTGCAGTGATGTTAGAACTACTGAAGTTTTATTCAGATTGCTGAAGTTTTATGTTGTATTTGTTTCAAGATGGAACTTAGAATTTAAACTGAAGCCGAGAACCAGAACTGGGAAGGCTGAATCATATTGTAAACTGCAAAAATTGGGATCCCCCTCCCCCTTTTAACATGTGTGAAAATGTTCTTAAAAATTATTGAAATATTGGAATCCTACTTAGAACTTTTTTTTCATGAATTATTTGCAATACTTTCCGTTATTTTATTTAAAAACACAATCTTTTTGTATCCTGTTAGAGGAATAGTATATATATATTTTTTTTGCTACTTCAAATATAAATTGATTGAGCTTTAGTTCAAAATGAGGAGATCTCCCCCCCCCCCCCCCCACCCACTTCAAATATAAATTAAGCTTTATTTTAAAATAGGTCCCCCCTCCTCTAACTATAATATCTGGCTTTTAAAGTATGAAGACAACTGCTATGATTTATAATAGACTTTTATTTGTCTTAAAATTAAACATTTAAACATGCATTTATTTTATTAATTTACATTTTCCATTTTAGTATTATCAGTAAAATGTTTCTAATGTATTAAAAACTTGAAATGTAAAAAACTTTTTGTTATGAGAGATATGAAAAACAAAAGGTATATTGACTATGCAGTTTACGTTCAATGTATATAACTAAGCATTAGTGTCATCCATAACTCAGTTTGATTTATTTTGAATTAATGAAATGTTATCATTATTGATTAAATTTCAACTTTTTATTGAAGAAAGTTGTTCCAGCTACCTATTTCGTTAAAAAGAAATTTCAATAAAAATTTTTAACAGGCTTTGTGTCAAAATTTCTGAGGACTAGTTCAGTATTTAAAAAAGCTCTAAGTTCAATGAATTCACTTCAGAATAATTGCTTATTGCCAATTTTATATTTGTTTTTTGATACAGCTTAGTACCTGTTCTAAATTTGATTTGATATTTAGTTGTAATGTTGATTTGGAAAAATAATTAAACTAACTCATATTAAATTTTCAGAAAGCTGTGCAATCTCCCGAAGAAGTGCGTCTGTTAAGGGTACGTGATGTGGTACAACAGTTGCCTCCGCCTCATTTTAGGACCCTCCAGTATCTCTTGAGCCATTTGGCCCGAGTAGCCTCATTTGGTGAACAAACAGGAATGACCCCAAAGAATATTGCTATTGTTTGGGCTCCCAATCTCCTCAGGTTTGTATGAACAGCAGTCATTGTTAAAAGTAGGCTTTATAATGCCATTAACAGTCATGGAGATCTTTAATAGTCATTATAGGTGAATTATTGTTATTAATTCTTGTGGTAGACAAAGCAGTAATTTTACAGATATACTGTCAAACTTGATTGTAAAGACATCATTAAAAATTTATCAGTGAGATAATGACTTATTTTTAAAAAATCAAAACAACTTTTAGTCCTGCTTCAGTTTTTTTTACTTCCTTTTACGAAAAAGGAAGTATTGTATTCGCAAAAAAAATTTTACTCAAAAATCGACCTTAATTTCCATTTTACTCACCCCCGAATGAATATTGAGTATTTTTTCGACTCAACCATACATGGATAAGTGTCTAAGAACATATAAGACACTCGAAATATCCGTAATGACGATTCCCGAGTTGATTGCAACGTGCATATGTATGTATGTCGCATAACTCAAGAACGGCAAAACCTTGAAAGTTGAAATTTGGTACCTAGACCCCTAGTGGGGTCTAGTTGTGCACCTCCCCTTTTAGTTGCATTCAGGTGTTTCTAAAGGGGTCTTTTGCCCCTTTTTTGTGGAAAATCATTGTTGATTTCGATGTAAACTCAAGTGGTGTTATAATTTGTTGGACACTTGGCGATATGTCGTCAGTCTTTTGGTAGCCAACTTGGCAATTTTTTTTTTTTTAATTTGGTTTCAAATTGGCTACTGTTGATGATATTTAGAGAGTAAACTATTGAATCACATTAAAATTGCCAGCAATGGGGAAATGACATTAAATTGGAGTAAAAGAAGTCATGTGATGCACACATCAGCTCGTTTTTTTGGAGGGGGGGGATGAGAAAAGATACAGCATCCCAATAAATAAACACTGATAACCAACAAGCTCAGATCCAGGGGGTCATAACCCTCTCCCCTTAAATGACCATAGTAGCCTAAAGCTACATATTGGAGATTCGTCCCAAGGCCCCCTTGTTTTGGCTGAATATTTCACGTTGTGTGATCCTCGCTTTTTTTCAATAATGTCTCTTTCCAAAACTAGTTGTTGAATCCGCCCTTCATAACAACAGAACAAAAACAAAATTTTCTATTTGTATTTTTGCCAATTCATCTAAGAAAAGGGTTTTTGAAACCTTATTTTTTAAAAATGTGAGTTGTTGATTGATTGAGGTGTGATCATTTACTCTTCAGTTCCTAGTGCTGTATTATAAACTGTATTATATTAAAGTCAAATATTTTAAAATTGAAGACAAAGCTTGAAGGAATTTTTAACTTTTAGACTATTATCACTTTACTTAAAAAAACTTTGGTATTCCAGTTATAATAAACGTAGGAATATGCCAAATTTAGATTGTGTTCTTTGTTGTAATAGTTGTTAATTACAACCAAAACAAAATTACACAATTTGAAAAAAAAAAGGGGGGGGGGGCCTTTTTTAAAAAAAATTTTAAGGCTTTTCCTCTGTTTTAGTTGTTTTCTAGATTATGTGCAAACTGTTCAAATAATTTTTTCCAAATTGCTGCATCCCATGTTGCATATTTTTAAGGATATTTATATTGTATGACGTAAAACTATTTTACATCATTCTTAAGATATTGTAAAATTTTTCTGAATTGAGGATATTATTCAGTTTTTCTGCTTTACAGCTCTATTTCTGTAATACACAATTTGGCCGTTGTACATAAAGTACAGTAAAACTTTCCATTTTTTTCAGTAAAATTATTAAAAGCCTGCATGAAAAAAAGTTATTAAAGTGATACAATATTTTTTTCTGCTTGTAGAATAATGTATATATTTTTATTTCCAGGTCTAGAGATGTTGAAAATGGTGGTGTTGGAGCACTTCATGTTGTGGGGGTGCAAGCTGTGTTAACAGAGTATTTGATTCGTTTTTCAGATTTGATTTTTGATGAGAAAGAGCCCATGCTTACTGGCAATGAACTGGGAGAAGGTGAAATAACCCTTTTTCTCTTAACTGGTTTCGTATACAATAGATTATCATTATCTCAACTTTTTTTTTCTTGATGTTCATCTCAAATGGCAGTTTTGTGAAATTCTAAACTCAAATAAACAAGTCAGTAGAAACTTTGACCAAGTGAAAATTCACTTTACTTGTCACAAAACTTGGTGCCATCAGCCATCAACTTGTAAACATTTTCTTAAGTTTTTGACTGCAGTAAACTCCCGATTATCCGGGGTCTTTCACACTTAAAAAAAAGAGAGAGAGAGAGAAACATTTTTTTGTGATTAATTAACTGAATGTAGATAAAGATACATATTTTTACTTACCTAGTGTGAAATTTATTTTTAGACATTTCTTTTGCTTTCCCCCCATCCCTTCCCCATGACATTGTACTTTTAAGGTCACTGAAACCTCACAAGTTGAGATCTGATTTTTTGATCTACACTACTTACTGCTTTGGAACTTTACTACATGCTGGTTTTTAGACCTTCCCTATTTTCTGATGTTTTGATCTACACTACTTACATGTATAAATGAGTTGTTGGACCAATCCCAAAAAAATTCTTCTCCCTTCCCCATTGCATTTTTGCTGTAACCTAGCTTGATCTGTTGCAGTTAATCTGCCTGCAAGATTTGCTCGCTTATGTATGCAATCTGTTTGAAATAATGATTGATCCTTTTGTAGCTTTTACATGCACGGTTTTGTTGTTGTTTTAGCTATAGTTTAAATAGTAAGTGCTATAGTTCTTTTTGAGCCATTGCACACTCTAGCATCATTTTAATATAGTTTGCGGATTATCAGCAAATTTACTTTCTGCGGTTACCATGCCACTCTATTCTGCAGGTAGTCAGGAGTTTACTGCACAGTCATTCAGGGTAACTTTGAGCCACAATTTCGCTATTTTTAGCAGCTTCCCTCAAACTTATTAGTTTTGGAGTGTCCATGCAAAACCTCTGAAACTTTGACTCCGCAAATAAATTATTTTGCTTCTCATTTCTTGTTGTAATTCATTAAACAAATGTTTTTAACCATTTGTGCTTGAAACTTTAACTAACATTAGAACTTTAATTAACATTGGCTTTTTTTTTAAAGTATATTTTGAGCTGTTAATTATGTAGTGACACGGAAATGTGGAATTGGAAAATTAAAGTTGTTTATACTTAAATGACCTAGTTTTGTATGTATGTTATCAATTTCAAAAATTCCAATTTTTAAAGCCCATGTTTTAATGATTTTCAAAGTATCAACACAAACTTCGGCATGGTTTACATTTTTTAATGGATTTTTATATGCAATATTGAACTCCTGGTAAAATTGCAAAATGTTCTTCAAGATCACCACAGATGCTCTTCAAATTGTTTTTCTAATGCTGACCACCATACATGCAGATATTTTCAGATGCTATTTTTTTTTTCAGGCATAGTTTGAAAAATCTAAATCTAGTTTCCTTATTTTAGATTAACTATTTAACTTCCTTAGAGGTATTTTTTCCTGAGCTTTCGACAAATTTCAGCCTCAATTGTATAAACATTGACATTTTCTAATAATTTAATAGGTTATAATGTAGTTCTTCTTATTGCAGGTCTAATGGTGCGTGCAAGACCGAAATCTCTGGCAATTTCTACCCCTACAAAATTGCTGTCATTAGAGGAGGCACGGGCAAGAGCATTGTCCACTCATCTGCCTCTAACTCAACAAAAGTACATTGAAGTTGGTGGGGGGCCAGATAAGTTGCCTCCCAAATACCATACAGTCATTGAATACCCACCAGGGTGTGTATTTTCATTTCTTTTACTGTTCAAATAGTATTTGAAATGTATACTTGGCACTGAAGTAGCGTGAAGGAATGTGAATAGTGCTTAGTGTTTGTTTCCACGAGAAGAAAAAAAAAGAGAGGAGGAAAATTTTAAAAACAGAAAGAAAAGTGGAAATAGAAAATTAGAGGGAAAAAATATTTTATAGAGAAACTAATTTTTAGTATATTGGTTAAAATGGTTGCTAAGCTATATTCATGATTGCTTCTAATATCTTTTGAGGAGAGAACAAATATCCAACAGTTTTTCACAAAAATTCAACTTATTGCCATTTCCATAAAGAAACATTGTAATGTTTAAATCCACTATTTCCTGAAGGCAAATCATCCGGCTTTTCTTTTCTTTCTCCCCCCTCCCTTTTTTTTTTTGAAGTTTATTTTTAGTTTTCAAGAATCTCATTGTCAGGTGAAAATTTTGTATATTTTTTGGTCTTGTAAAGATAACAAATGAAGTTATCCATCCTTTTTGACCTTGTCATTTTTTTTTTTTTAACTTTTGAAAATGCTTTGCTTATATCTGAAGAGTGCCTTACCGAAGTGATCTTTATATACTTGGTAGTGTTGGCTAAATTTGATTTACGTACTCAGCTGGCGCCAGGTTCTCTTAGAAATTAGATATTTTTTTCAGTATCAATGAAGCCAAATAATGATAATTGATAATATGAAGTATCATTTACTATTACTTGTACTGCATAACTAAATCATACAGAGTGAAACTTCGCTATGCACTTGTCGCGTATATATCTACCTTTAACTGAATGGATTTTTACAGAATATAAAATTTAACATACTTTTTGTGCTATATACGATAATTACACTTAAAGGAGAAAAGGTTTCTCTAAAGCTCTAAAGGTACATTAGGCCGTTTTTTACTAATTTTTTTTACAATATTCGTAAATTTTCTTTAAATTCAAAAGAAAACATGGTAAAGGTAGGATATATGAACAACATTAAATGGATTTTTATAACAAAAAACAAGTCATTTATGACTGTGGCAAATGTAATAAAAAGGAGCCGTAGTAAAATTGATAAATTATTTTAAATTAATTTTTGTTAAATATTTTATTATTTTTCATCATATGTTTTAAAACCAGTTTTGCTATTGTGAAATTTTTGACAAAATCTTTGAGATTTCCATAGTTAAAATTCATGTTGAATTTAATTTTAAAAAATGGTTGCTAAGATCTATATTGCTATTCCAGTAAGTGGAAAATTATTCATGTGGTCAATGGCTCTATTTTTGAACATAATTGACACTTGGAAATTGTATACTTGGCAGATTCGCAAGTTACTGAGTACTCGATACACAGCTTTTCAGCCAAAGTGCCACCTGGTTGATAACACTAACATTGATAAAACACTTGGACTGAAATACCTCTAAAGGAAAGAAACTTCTTCAACAAAACATGTAATTAAAATTAAAAGGGAATTCTTGAACCCCTTTCAAATTATAGCAGCTTTTATCTATCATTTTTCATTTATTTATTTTTTAAATGATTAATACTTAAGAAAGGATATTTAAAAATATATTTGAGCATATTTATGTATTTATATTTTAAAAGATGCTTTAATTAGTTTTTGCAAAATAGATAAATGCTCATTTTATGCAAGTTTGACTTTCTAATAAAATTGCACATTTTCAGCTAGTCTTCTGAATCTGCGGATAAAGTCAACATTCTCCAATTTTGGTCTTTCTCAGTAACATATTCAATTTAATGTATCATTTGATTGTACTTAAAAGAAAATTCATAAAGTTTTGATCAACATTCCATTTAAAACTTTTGGGGACAAAAATTAAAAATCCTGTTTTGCAAAAAAGGTTGCCTCCCCTCCCCCATTTTCTCATAATAGTAATGTTAAAAATATAAAGTTAGAATGTTGGTTGTTGTTATTTGAAGTTTTAAAAAGAAAGGTTTGTTAGAAACCTTATGAGTGAAAACAAGATGCTAACGGGGCTGTTTCGAGTTGTTTTCTCCTGTCAGTTCATCTAAGCTTAAAATATGTGAACTTTTTCAGTTTTCAAATAATTGAGAAATAATATGGGTGGATATGTTCTTGCATAATAATTATTTTGCTTAGTTTTTATGGGAATTCTTAAATCAGGAAGTGCTGTGATACCATTTCAATATTTTATCTTCAAATAAGTAAAGAATGCATTTTTTAATTTTTTGATTTAGTAAACAAAGCCTACCAAAGTTAAAAAAATCTCCTTCTGGATGGAAATCATTTTTCTCTCGAGGTTGGTATTCCGGCAGTGCTCGAGATAAAAGCCGGCAGGCCTTTCGTACATCCAGAAAAGCCAGCACTGGGTCTCTGCCACATACCTCTGTGTTCCTACAGGTATATATTGAATATTTCTTATTTACAATTATTGTATATACTCGCATGTAAGGTGATCCTTGTATTGTAAGAGGAAATATTGGGTAAAAAATGGAAGTCTGCATGTTTTATTAGTTGTCCTTCTACTTTCAGAGAAAAATCGAAAATATTCTGCTTTGCTTTTTGGAAATAAATTGTTTAAAAGAAGGGAAATCAAGTATCGAACATGTTACCGTTCAAAACCAAGTGCTCATACATGCATGAAAAAGATTTCCTTTTTGCAATTGCAAATTTTGTATAGAGTTTTCACAGTAACAGTTTGTTAACATTGCTTTTGATGTCTTTTGATATCAGCTAAAGTTTATTTTTTAATTTCGTAGCCTTATTTAATTTATTTTTTTTAAAAACCGACTTGCTTTTTTCATTCAACATTTTATAAATCCATGATGCAATGTTTTAGGTACTTTTTATATAGTTAAGCGTTTAGTGTAATTAAAGTCTTGAATGGAAACTCTTACTATGAAAAGCTGCTCAGTCTATTTTCTCAAATTATACAGGGACAAAACATATTCATAAATTGAGCAGTGTTAACAAATTTGAAAAAAAAAAAAAAAAAAAAAAAATTGACAGCAATTTTGGACCTGATTGCACTGAATGTATTTCAAATAATTTGTAGTATTAGAGTATCCACTAGTCAGTATTAATCTATGAAATAAAAGAACTTTAGAAAATTCATGGATCAAGCTGATTTTAATGAATCAACAGTTGGTCAGTATAAAAGTTTTACAGTAAGTCAGTATTGTTTTACTTAGTGTTTAATTTAAAAGGTTGGGCTTGACTTTAAAGTGTATGGGAAAGACATTATGATAAATTGTTCCATGTATATGTCAACCCCCAAACTTTGAACCTCTTTCTTTGAACTGAAATGCTCAACTTATACACGTAAAGTGCACACCTGGAAATGTTTTGTTGCCAATCCAGTAGTAATAGTTTTATTAGTAGCCTCTTTTTTTTTTAAATATATTTAGCTAAACAATATTAATATTTAAAAAGTAATGAAGTTAATTATCTTAAGTCATACTTTATGCTTCAAGTTTGCCATACAATCAAGCTTCCAAGTGGTCCTTTTTCTCCCTGAAAGTCTCATAGTTTCAAGTCCCTAAAAGTTGTTTGTTTTCATAATCTAGTCCTTTTTCTTCCTCTTTACTTTAAAATCTCAGTTTTATTTTGAATTTTCTTTGTAATCTCTTTAATCCATTTTTATTTTTTATCTCTAAAAAAAATGATGAATGATTGTTTGCATCCTTACCACAATTATTTGTAAATTTTGAATTGAATAAGGGCACAACAGCTAGAGTTTAAAACTATTTTTGTGTGTAAGTAATACATTTAGTAAAGTTTCTTGTTCTAGGCCAAAGTAATTTTAATTAAAAATAATTTTTCAGCCAATTATTTGGTTAAATTAATAATGCTCAAAGTGTCTGATTTCTACTTGTTATTCAATGCTTCCCTAATTTTAACTTTTAAAAGTTGAGATTAAGTTCCCTTTTGGTATCTTTATTTATTTATTTATTTATTATTATTATTATTATTATTTTGGATTATTTTCTATTGCAAAATTGGTTTCTTACTCAAATTGGATGAAATGAATGATTGGAAGGAAATTGTTGAGCATTTTTTTTTAATTACAAAATGAGAGTGAATGCTGACATTGTGCCACATATTATCTATATATATATGATGCACTATCAACACATGCAATGTTTGTGTGAGATAGATATCCTATGACATGTATTTTTCATGTAATAAGTATTTACTGCTAAAATATGTATCCCACAATGTAAAAAGAGTGATAAATGTACAGATTTTGCATTTCTTTGCTTTCAAAAAACGTTTACATGAACAAATCAAGCTGAACTTACTTTCACAATGCTTGAAACAAAGACTCAGAATGTCGAAATTTTGTATTTGTGATTTATAGAAGGTCAACTGATGCACCTCCCCTACTTGTTACAATCAGATGTTCCAAATGTGCACTTACTTTTTTCTTCTTTTCATGTGTCAAACCAATTTTAATTCCAAGTTGCTTTTTTGTATTAAGAATTGTTCTCCTTTAAGCATCCCTGAATCCATACTTGTCAAGTGAATATTTCAAACCATTTAGCAAATGTTGGTAACAGATTCCCTACATTACCTTTTCATTATATTTTTGTTACGAGCGATAGAAAATTATTTAATTGCAAAATATATTTCAGTGCTGTCATTATTTATTACACGGGTTACCATCAATGGTAAACCCAAGTCAAATTTAGTTACTAAAAATGCTGACATGATAAATTTGTATAAAGTTATATAGTGCTCACATCAATTATTTTTAAAAATTTGTTTTAATACCTTTAGCAGCATGGAAATGCTGCTAATTTACTGTTGATACACATGCTGTACATCAAGTAATTGCAATACCTTTTAGTTTATTTTAAATTGTATTTTAGTTTTGCATTTTAAATTTATTATTTGTAATGTTTTCTTATTTTATTTCATTGCCAATTTCTTACTTTGAATGTTTAGTTATTTTTCATGTATTGTTTGTACTGAAACAAAATTTCATTTTCCTTTGCATCTTTATACTTTAAATTTCTCATAAACTGGTATCATAGTGCGTGCTGATACAATCTGATCTGCTGCCATGCAACCTTTGGACACTTATTTTGGTCATAGTTTATTTTTAAGCATTGTCAAACAATTTATTGTAAATAATAAAATTGATTAAAAGTTTTGTTTTTGTCAAACTGATTTAATACATGAGCTTGTACACTAGATGAGGCTTTTTTATGTGAAACATTTTAAATCATAGAAGCATAAATTTGCGTCTATAAATTTGAGTGTGTACTAATTTTTTTTTTTAATCTTTCATTTTTAATTTTTGTAGTTTTTGAGTGTTTTTTCTCTGGTAACTTATTTGACATTCTTCTAGGATAAACCTATTTCTGAAACTGATGCTTCCTGTAGCCATAGGAAAAAACTGAGAACAGTAAAAAGTGCAGAATCTCTTGTTCATTGTGTCAAAGAATCTATTCAAAGTACAAATAAAGAAGATGTTTGTGGTGAGTATAGTCCAACATTTCTAAATATGATCTGATGATACTAAATGTAAGACTGCAATACTATGAATGCACCTTTAAGTCAATCTTTCTAAATTTTCTTCCTACACTCCTTCTTTAGATATAGGTTATATCCTGAAGTTTTATTATGTAATGACTAATATTTTATTGCATTGACTTATAACCTGATTAACTGAAGAGCCAAATTAAATGAATTCATGATTTCGGTTGATTTTTGCATATCTCTGAAATTATAATCTTTTTTTTTTTAATTTTTTATGTGGGTAGAACTTATGTATTCATTGTCAACAGCCCATTTTAAATTCTAACTATCGGTAAGTTTATGATTCAGTTTATTTCATTAGCAGAGTTGAAATTGTGACAAACATAAACTATCAGCACTGTTTGGTATTAAGCGATAAATGTGAGTAAGTGTGAGGGAAATATTTTATTCATGCAGTAGATGTGTGTGTGTGCTAATGTCACATTCATCGGTATGTAACATAAGCTAAGCATTGATATGCAAAATACAGTAGAACCTCGATTATCCGAAGTAATTGGATAATCGAAAACTTCGGATAATCAAGAATTCATCTATAATCATCTAGTTTAATATGTAGAGTCGTCGTTCAACTGTTATGGCTATTTTTACTGTTAAAGAAATTAAAATTATAAATGAAAATTAATTTATTTCTGGAACAAAATTTACAATGGTTTAAATGGAAGTTTCATCTGGTGCAATTTCGCCGTCCTTTGCCGTGCAGCTCTATCCCGAAGTTTTCTTAAAATCATGAGTTCAGAGGAATCACACTGTTCCTGTTGTTCCAACCAAGCTAGACCTTTTGCAAAACTCTCAAATGCATCATTGTTACTTATCTTATTTGTTCCAGAATCATTCTCATCTTCATCATCATCATCTTCTTTTGGAGAATTCCGGACTTCTGCTATTAAGTCCTCATCATTGAGCAACTGGAAGCCTGCATCTTCCATGTCACAATTCAACCAATCTGTAATTTCTCTATCACCACAATTTTCAAAGCCTTTCATTGTGCTGAAAACGCTTGAAATCTCAGTAACAATATCTTTCGCAATGTCGGTAGCATTTTCATCTGTGCCACTTGAAAAATTGGGCAAAAGTTTTCTCCAACTTCGTCTTAGTGTCGATTGCGGCAAAGATTCCCACGCGTCACTGATCATATAAATGCAGTCTTTGATGTTGATAGTTTTCCAAAACTCAACTATTGAAACTGCACCAGATTCAGAATCTCCTTCAAAAAGTAATTTTCTGATAAACTGCTTTCGGTAACGTCGTTTTAAAGATTCTAAGACTCCCTGATCCATAGGCTGCAGCAGAGATGTTGTATTTGGGGGCAAAAATAAACACCGGATGTTACCAGATTTTAAAGAGTTATGTTCCGGATGAGCTGGACAGTTGTCGAATAACAGAAGCGCTCCATTCAAATGTTTTTTTTCTTGCCAAGATTTCACTGCAGGCACGAAAATATCAAAAAACCACTTGGAAAACAAATTGGAATCCATCCAAGCATTTTTTTGATTTAAATAGTGTACAGGAAGAGCAGATCTGTTTACATTCTTAAAACATCTCGGATTCTTACTTTTCCCAACAACAGCTAGTTCAAGCTTGTGGGAACCCGATGCGTTGGAGCAGGCTAAAACAGTGACCCTATCTTTCATTCGTTTCCTTCCGGGAGCAGAAGTTTCATTTACCGCAGCTAAAGTTTTTTCAGGAAGGGCCTTCCAATACAGTCCAGTTTCATCGCAGTTGTAAATTTGATCTGGGGATAAATTCTCATCTCTTATCAAATCATCAATCTTTGCAACAAATGAATCAACTGCTGCGACATTTCCAGACAATTTTTCCCCCTCGATATTGAATTGCCTTATACCATGGCGAATTTTAAATTTCTCTAACCAGCCACTACTGGCTTTGAAGTCATCAGAACCACCAAGCTTCGAGTTGAGAATCAAAGCTTTTTCTTGTATCATTGGTCCAGATAGGGGTATTCCTTCACGTCTTTTCTGCACAAACCATTTGTACAAAGTCGCATCTAAATCTGTATGATCGGCTAATTTCATTATTTTTCGGAATTTGGCACCTTTCGTGATATCAAACTCAGCAAAACACTTTTTAATTTTTTCCGAGTTTCTTTTCATTTCGCTCACGGTTGACACACCAACGTGAAACTCTTTCGCACGTTTTGTAACAGCTTCACCAGATTCTAGTCTCGTTACAATATCATATTTTTCCTGTATGGTTAATACGATTTTTTTTCTCTTAATGGAAGCCATCATAAAGAAGAAAACATGAGTTTCAAAAATAAGAAAAACAATGCGTTAGTTCTATCAGATCCCCCGGCAGGTCAAAACTACCAACTTCACTGATAGCACTCAAGAAAATTCTGATCGAAAATGTAGGAGCAGAAAAAGAGAACCCACAGATTAGCACGAAATTTCCGGGAAATTTCGAATTCTGGCCAGCTGCCCAGCCCAACGCGACAGAGAACAGCAAACGGGTTTTCCTTCTTTTCCCTTTTCCTGGAATAGGTTCACAAAGGATAAGTGACACAGAGTGACCTCCCCCTTTTCAAATTCTGCTGCGAAGAAAACTTCTCTGCTCTTGAGATTACAAAAGAGGTGATTCTTTGCACTTGCTTACAAGCAGACGGTGCAATAACATTTGATTGTTCTGGGCCTCGGCAGTATGACCTTCCAAATTTCGAAATGACATGTGTTTTTGTTTAGAACAGGAACGCTTGAAAGTAGGGGAGAGTATACTCATACCAAGAATTGAGCTAGTGAGAAGGAATTCCAAACTATTTATCTGCACTCGTAGTTTGGAAAAAACGGCTGACATGCAAAAGAAATGTGGGGAGAAAAAATTTAAAAATGGATGTTCGTTTAGAGAAAATTTTAGATAATAATAGGGAAAAAAAAAAGAATTGAAACCGACTTCGGTTAACGGAGAGTTTCGGTTAATAGAGGTTCGGATAAGAGAGGTTCTACTGTAGTTGTCTCATTAGAAGTTTCTTTGCAACTTGCATGACTAAATCATGCTGTTCACAATATAAATGATCTTATTTCTTGTGCATTGTAATGATTTTTCCATAAAGAAGTTGTATGTTTATATTGATAGAAAAAAAAATCTATTCTAAAGATTTATCTTGACACTCTCTGAAATATGGTAAAGCAGCTTTACTGACAAAATTGTGTGTCTTTCAGATATTTTACAGAAGTGAAGAAAATTTCAGCATTTAATTTTATGGAGGAGAGTGAATTCACTTAAAAAAAATAAAAGTATTGCATAATTTTACATTTAATTGGTATAAATTAAATGTTTTTGGTATCAAGGGGTTGCCAGTAAATTCTAAGTGTTGCTGAAAAAGTTCTGTTTAGCCTAATTAACTTCCTGTTCCTAAAATTGTCCTATTAGATATAAAGATCCTGACTGCACCAGTGATTTTAATATAGTTGGTTCGTGACAATATCTTTTAGGAAGTAACTTAGAATTTGACTTGTAATTTTTATTTTATTACAATAGCCATTTTTTAATAGAATGAATGCAAAAATAGAAAGCAAAACCAATGCAAGGAATAAAGGGAAAAATAAACTTAGTTTATGTTGTGCCCAACTTTTCTGTCGTTTCTTTTGTTGAATGCTCTACCTACTCATTTCATACCTTAGTTGTTAATTAAATAATCAGTCACAACTCACATTTCAGTGCTTAAAAATGCCAAAGGTGCATAATTAAAAAAAATAAATAAAACTTGAACTTCATTCATAGTTCAATTTTCATGGCAACAACTTATGATATGTTGCTTTTTTTTTATAATGAAGTAAGATTTATTAATGAAATATTTTTAAATTACTTCTCTGATTGTCATAATAGGCGTAACTTTGATGTATTTGTACCTTGTGTCCTTGGAAGACTTTCCTGTACTTAAAATCATTTCTTTCAAATTTAGGTGCCAGTAGTCGGAAATCTTCACCTCAAGTGTCTATAGATTCGTCAAACTCTCTAGAAGTAACTTCTCCTTTATCAAAATCTCCTGGTCTGCAAAAGCACACAAGGTCTAGTTCTCATGAGTCCTATTTTGAAAGTAACAGCATGGACATAATTTCTGATCCATCTTTTGAAGAAGATGATCATGATTTGTTTTATTATGTCAGTGAACAGATAAGAATGTTGCAAGACTCAGATCCACTACCTTTGAAAACAGATTGTTTTATTTCTAATAAGCAACAAGCAATGGTAAGCAGTCCAGAAAAATCAGAAGCTCCCCAAACAGAATCCGAAAAATGCAACCGAAAGCAAAAACTTGACATTTCTGAAGATTTTGCTCAAGCAAAAATGCAAAAGCTTAATGGTTCTGGTGTTTTATCTGAAGATTTGAAAGAAGATAAATTGGTAAGAGAAGATAAAATATCTGTTCCTGAAAGTGACATGCCGGAATCAAATGTAGGAGTAATCTCAAATTCACCATCTGAAACCCATCCCTTAGAAGAAGAACTGTCAATTGATCCCATGGTATTGTATGATGCCATTATCAACAAAAGAACATCTGTTATTTCATCTTCAGATAACGAAAACGATACTGACAACAAAACCATAGTAGAGCGTTATGGCAATGCCGAAACTGTTCTTGTGGAAGTTCATGCCACCCAAGACAGTTCTTCTGAAGAAGAGCAGTTTATTGTAGATCCTTTGGTTCCGTGCCGTGTGGAAGTTCTTGGATCTCTGAGTGATGTAAAAGCTGCTGAACTTGCAGAGTCCTTATGCAGCTCAACAGTACAAAACTTGGGTCTTGAGTATGATGACACTGACAGTGTGTTTGAATCTCAATCTGTATTTGAGAATTTCGACCAAGATTCATCTCAGAATGACTCTGGTAATGAAAATTCAGCCACTTGTTGCTCTGTGGAAAAATCACTTACTGGTTTTGAGATTAAAGATGAGTCGGACTTTGAACTTTCCCCATCAGCAATTGATGCAATGAGCTATTATTGCCTAAATCCACAAATTAAGGAAATGGATGATGTTGAGTGCGAGGAGAAAACTATTACTGCTGTTGCTCATAGTGAGTGCAAAAACATCTCAGATGACTCAGAAATTCTGCCAAATGTTGATATCAGAAAAAGATCTGATTCAAATTTAGGAACTGCAAAGCTATTGAAAAATAAATTAAACTTAAAATTTGATATTGAGCTTACTGATTCTTCAAATAAATCTGATGATTCAGCATTTACTGTAAATGCACCCCCATCTCCGGTGTATCCCTCAAAAAGCTTCCCAACTGTAGACTTCCAATCTCTGAAAACAAAAATAGAGACCATACCTTTGCATAAAAAGAAACAAATTTATAATATTCCTTCACCTTCTTCACCTGTAGAGGAAGTTCGGAAGAAATTTGAGATGCAAGCTACCTCCAATACTAGGAAAAGTACAGAATCTCCCCATTCAGATCCCAAAGGCAGAAGTAATCGAAATTTTGTTGCAAAGCAGAAATCACAAGATATTTCTCCAACTGCAAATGTACATACTGAAGTTGAAAGGAGACGATCTGAAAACTTATTTTGTCAAAAAAGTGACACACAGATACTGAATAAAAGGTACTCTGAGCCTGCTGAAAAGCCGACAGAAACCAAAATTACCACCAAACAAGTGTGTTCAAAGCCAGAAAATGAAAGCTCTCCTATAAAAAGTTCCTCTGAAAAACAAAACAAGTGCAAAGTTCAGCAGCCAAGTTTATTTGCTCAGCTTAAAATCAGAAAAATCCAGTTATTACAAGCTGAAGTAAAAACAACTCCGGTGGATCCGTGGTCTGATCCTATCCTTGATATGCAAGAAGATTACCATCCTTTAGTTACGTATTCTCAGATTGAAAATGCAGAATGTGATTCAGGGTCTAATGAAAGAGCTGAATCAAAAGAAGTTGAGCATCATGAAGATGTAGGGCATCTAGAAGAATGTGTAACAGAGGATAAGGAACCTGTGGCCGAGCATAAGCCGGTGGTAGTTGACTCAATGTGCGAAATCTCAAGACTGGAACAGAATGCTACTCAGTGCATTACTGAAACTCAGAAAGAAAGTGATACTGCTGTAAATATTGTAGATAACCAGCACACTGCTGTAAAGCCTTGTGATACTGATACAGAAAGTGAAGCCGTGAAAAGGGAACGGATTAATCGAATCAAAGAAGAACGTAGAGCCCAACTCCGAGAAAAGTTAAAACCAGAAAGTTTTCGAATGGAAGCAGAAGAAAAAGAGAAGGTTCAGACTAAGTTCAGGTTACGGAAAGATTTTTCCAAATCGAGCGGCTCTGTTGAAATTCAAGATGATATCACGAAAAGTGACAAAGCTGTTGAGACAGACAATGCAGACATTAAGGAAGCAGGCACTAACTGTGATTTAAGCTCTTCTTCTGAATTGTTAACTTGTCGATCTTCAGATAAAAAAACTGAGCTAGGTAAACCAAATGAAGGTAAGTTACATAGAGGAGTATCGAAGCAGAAATCTTCCGATGACTTCATCCTCCAACAAAATAAATCAAATGTAGGAAAGAAATCTGCTCGTGCCTATGAGGACAGTCGCAAGTGGTTATCCATGCCTCCAACGGACATAAGGGACAGGGTTGCAATGTTTGAACGTTCTAAAGATACCAAGGAACTCTGTCGACTGGGACCAAATGGCAAATTTCCACAAAAACAGAGCCCATCTGCACTAACATCATCATTTGTGAGATGAGTTTTAAGTTTGTAACTATAGTTGACTTCTTTTTAATGAACCAGTAGCTGAAGGCGCGACAGCTTCGTTATAGATATTGTGCTGCAATCATTTGTCATTTATTAGGTTGAGATGGGAAATTTGTAAATGCTCTGTTATTGTTTTAGTATTTCAATGTTGGATGAGATTGCAGTGAATGTGGTTATTTTATCTATTGCTATTTATATTTTAGAAATGAAAAAAAATCCTTTAACTTTAAACTTTTTTTTTGTTATTGAGAATTGCGACCACTATTTTTTTGTCTAGCTTTTTATAAAATGTTCATTTAAAGACAATAAGAATTTAAAAAGAATTTTTTTTTCTTCCTAAAAGGGAAGTTGTTTTAAATATTTAGTAAATGTTGAAATGTAAATATGTTAAGAATGTAAAGCACTAATGTGTAAGTATTGTTTTTATTTTTAAAAAAGTAACATTTTTGTGTTTTTATTTATTTAATTTTTAAACTTTGTCCAGAAAATAAAAAACAACAAGAAGCAGATGAAAGGTTTTATTTAATTTGTTTCGTAGAAATTTTTAAAGATATTTCATTGGTATACTCGCTAAATATTACCAAAAATATATTAGCGGAAAAAAAATTCATTGCTTTTAAACACAAGACGGACATGACAATTTGTTTCCTTTCTTTGCATTGGGAGTTGAAGTTTATAAATCTAAGTTTCCTATTGCTCATCTTACAAAAAAAGCATTCAAATCTTCATTGTACTTTCATTCCAACAATATGTTCTGAAAGATTGAATGGTAACTGATTTCAGCACCATCAACGTCAAACGAAGTTGTCTTGAATTAGCTACCTCATTTTTGTAGTTTGTATATATAACTTTTTGATACGTTTAAGCTATCATTTACAGATATTAAAGACCACTTTCATGCCCGGAGCCCAAGAGTAAAGGAACACCCTTGGGTGTGATGTGTGGTTTTGAGTGTTACTGTGATACCATTACAAAATGTTTTGAAGTATAAATGCCATGTGTCTCTTTTTCACGTTGTGCCTGCATGAATGTTCTCTGCCTATCCAAATGTACAGTATTGCCTAGCTGTTGACTGCATTTCAATTAAATTGGAAGACAGCGGCTTTTTCATTTTTAGTTGCAAGTTGTATCCTCGATTGTACAGATTTCTTTTACTGAAAAATTGAGCTTATAAACTTTTATTGTAATGTTTTTTTTTCCCCACAAATTATGAGACTTGCATAAAACATTCAAGGTTTCTAATTTCAGAATTTCAAATGCGTGCTTTGTCATTGCTTTCATTGTTTATATATTAAATATTTGAGGGTCATTTTCTCTTTAAGAAAATTGATAAAATTCATCACTTGAATTTAGGACAGTTTAGTTGTGAAAATGTGACTGATTGACCCTATATAATAAGGAATTAAGGTAGTGCAGGGACAACACTATCTCTACCATATTACACACATTAGAAGGCTTTCGAAGAGAGAAGTGGGGATATGTGTGAATACATTTTGTGATCACTAAGAATTAAGTTTTAGTTTCGATTTTAAATTTAATGGTTTGTTTTAATTCAATCGGAATGATTTTTTAAATTATTCTTTTCAAAGAGTATTTACAAAATGTAAATTAAAGTTTCTTACCACATATTTATTTTTAATGTTGATACACGTTTAGATGAATATCTTAAGAGCTAATGACTTTGGGTGAGTCTTTTTAAAATTTTAATTGCTGTATGCATTGTATTCATTGGTGCTCACAGGAGTCATAACATTTTTTAATTACTGTTGCAGCAGGTGCAGATTGGTGCCGTAACGCACAGTAACGCCATTCCAGTACTGCTTTTCTGGAAAAATTAATTTCCCTTTCATAAAACATTCATCACGACTCGGTATTCAATTATTTCTAACTGGCATTCTAGTTCTGGAAAAATTTCAAAATCATCCCTGCTGTGCATTGATATAATAATTATGAAATAAAAGGACTATGTGTTACATAAAGATATATTTTTTTAAATCTCAGTGCAATTCATTAGCTAGTCCACTCTTTAAAATTATTCACTAATAAAGCTTCTGCCATTTCATATTACTACTTCTATTTTTCAATATTCATTTGCAGAGGTTTTATAACAATGCAAAATATTTTAATTTTTGCCTAGAAGTTTTGTTACACATTCTGAATTTTTATTTACCAAACTGAAACATAACCTATACTCTAAGAAAGTGCAGCATCTGAAACCTGTACATAATTTAGATACTGTACAATTGGATAGCTTACTTTATATTGCTTCCATTTGCAAGTCAGTTTTTTAAAATGAACAAATTGTGTACATATGTGTGGTTTTATATGATCTTTGTTGCTTTGAAATAATGCAATAAAATTGGTATGTATGTTGTCAGGTATTATCCTGATAGGTATTTTTTTTATCGAGAAAGTCTTTGTTTTTAATTCCGTCACGTTATATAATTTTCTCGATATTCCATAAAATATGTTGAATGTAGAGTGCATGAGGTAAAAAGTGAAACTTTGATAAGAGTTGGAGTTGATTCATTGAAATTTAATTATTATTGAAATTTAAGAGTAAGACAGTCATAAGCAAGGCGTTTGTTGCATCTTTTGTTAATATTTTGTGTTGATGGCAATGTTAAAAAAATATCATCAAGGAACCTATACATTTGTTTTTGGAACATATCGTTAATATTTAAGCATAAATCAAGCCCTTGAAATTCATATCATGGGTTACTATAGTCAGTTGAAACTTCCTGATATCATTGCATAAAACAGTTATAGCATTATACTAGTTATGTTGCTGTAAAAGTATAAATCTATAAAATAATTTCTAATGTTCTCCGTTATGACTCTAAGTCTAAATTAGCAAAGTTAGTTCATTCATTTTAAAAACTTGATTTTGGCTGTTAAGTATTTGTAGTTGCTTTGTTGGGGGGGGGATGTACTAAATTGTAAGCAAGCAAGTTCGTAATTGTCCAATTTTTTTATTTGCTGTATTTATATTTTCTGTGGGATGCCTAAATTAGATTTTTACATTTTTTTTTGGGGGGGGGATGGTTTTTGTTGAAGCATTTAGTTGTAATATCCTTTAGTTGAAGTAAATCAGTTGTTATTGTTTTTATATTTTCTCGTTGAATAGGAAAATTATCCAAAGCTATATAAAATATTATCACTGACATCAGAATCGTATTTTTAATTTCTAATTTTTTATGCTTCTGTTTTAGCCCCTGGTACTCCTATTCCCCCCCCCTCTAGTGCTCTGATTCTTTTTATTGTTCATCTTGTGGTTGGCTGTTATGTAATTATTTATTTCAAAAAAATATTTTATCTGCATTACATAATCACATAAAAAAATACTTTTCTGAACATGAGCTATTAACCCTTCAAGCGGCCGTGACGTAAAATTCCTCCACCCAGCGATGTATCGAAGAGCGGCCGTGTCGAAAAATTTCGCCGTGAATATTCTTCCATAGAATTTTACGCAGCAGCCGTTCTCGAAGCTGAATATTCAAGGCCAAATTTTTTGACACGGCCGCTCTTCAATACATCGCTGGGTGAAGGAATTTTACGTCACGGCCGCTTGAAGGGTTAAATATAGTAGCCATGTTGTAAATAGCTCTTTACCAAATGGTGGCAGATTAATTTTTCAGAAACTGATCCATTTGCAACCTGAAAGTATGGTTCATTTTACAGGGTGTTTCAAAATGAATAGCGGGGTTTTAACATGTTATAATATTTATTACATTAAGCTTACAGCCACTAGTGATATATCAAATGAAAGAGAAACTCAAACAGTTTTTTACATTATAGCCAACAAGTGTTCAATGTGAGCACCATTTGTCACTCGGCACACGTCAAGACGATATGCGAGTTCTTCCCAAACTTTGATGAGTGTCTCATTAGTAATTGCTGCAACAGCTGTTTCAATCCTGTTCCTTAATTCAGGAAGGTCGACTGGCAGTGGAGGCACATACACATGGTCCTTAATAAACCTCCAAAGATAGAAATCACATGGCGTTAGGTCGGGTGACCGTGGAAGCCATGGGAAACAAGCCCTGTCATTAGGCCCCTTACGGCCAATCCAGCGGTCGGGTACAGTTAGGTTAAGCCAATCCTGTACCTCATTATGCCAATGAGGCGGCGCACCATCTTGCTGAAAGATAAAACACAAAACGCTTTCTGTCCTTTAGTCGCCATCTTTGCAACAAGTGCTTTCTAGCGGATTGCAGCAGAAACATTCCACGCGCATGCACACTGATGCCAACAAACAAGACTGTTTGTTTCTCTTTCATTTGATATATCACTTGTGGCTGTAAGTTTGGTGTAATAAATATTATAACATGTTAAAACCCCGCTATTCATTTTGAAACAATCTGTATATTCCCCTCTCAAGCATGAACAAAATTAGCACAAAAACTGAAACACAGAAAAAAATGTTCATCAATTACAAACACAACTACAAACATAGGTTATTTAGAGAAATTGTCATCATGTTGAATAATGCTAGTTTTGCAAAATGTCTTTTTGAAATCCAAAAACACACTAAAACTCCCTGTTCATATTCACAGGATTCTCCGGAATAAATTTTTTGAACATCAATGCTTCAATCTTTCAATATTTTCTTTAGCCACAAATGCATACTTTTTAAAAAGCTGATACAATATGAAGCTGTCAGGAAGTTTTTTTTTTAAATCAAACCAGTATTTTGAATTTCAATGCAATTAAAAAAGTAAACAGCATTTGGGAAAAGTAACAAATATTTTTGTCACATCATGTGTATGTTTTTTTTTTTTCTTTTTCTTTTTTGGCTTGATGGTTAATGTATAAATAGGTTGTTTGTATGTAAGGGAGTTCTGTTAAGCTTCTTTGTAATCCTGAAACGAGCATATTTTCTTAAGTTTTACCTATCATCAATATTAGTGTGGAAGCTTAGCTATAGTATTTATATATGTGTGAATTAGTCTATAAGATATTAGAAACCTGTATGTGAATGGAAAATGTGATAGAATTATATAGTTTAAAATATGCAAACATTTATTGCATAAAATGTGTTAGATATTCTCTGGCTAGGATGTTTAAATGTTTTTCAAATTTTCAAGATATTTTGATGTTTTTATGAAAGAGTTAGATGAAAACCTAAATAAATCGGAGAATGAAATAAATAAAAAAAATACCCCTTTCCTATGAATTTTACCATTGATTGCATTTTGAAACTAGGCCTGCTTTTTGTGGCTGAAAACTGCAATAATTTGTTGGCAAACTACTCTTATTTTTCTCTTGAAAATTCCAGAACATGTGGCATTTAATTTTAATACCGAATTCGATGGAAGTTGTGTATGTATGTAAATAATTGTGAATAAAGATGTGTTGTGTTATGACTGAAATGTTTGAGCGATCCAATGTAATGAAACCTTACTTTAGTTCTTACATTTGATGTAACACAGTTTGCTGAAGCTGAAAGTATCTTTAACTACTTGATCTCTTTAATTTTTGCATATCCTTTAGATGTTGAAAAGTGATGAATAATGCTTGTTTGTATGTGTGGGATTAAATGTTTGGTCACTAATAGCAGCTTCTATTGTTCCAGATTGATATTCATATTTCTCTTACATACACCTTTTTTATGTTATTCATCCTGTGTAAAAAAAGCATCTTGATACTTTTTTATTGACTGTATTCAGTAATTAAGTTCAAAGGTATACCCATTTTGTTGATAGGCAACAAACCATTTCCTTTTTAGATGAAAAGTCTTGTGGACAACGTTCGATTTTTAATGAAAGGTTTTGATTTGAATAGATGACTTGAATGTTTTTTTAAATCTTCAAATTTTATTGAATAATTATGTGTATTGGGATTTTATCCAGGAATGACACGCAGTAACCTCTCATTACATTGCGTCTTTTTTATATCGCTCATTCAGATATATCATGCTTTTCCTTTTTCTTCCCGAAAAATTATATTAAAAAAATGTAACTTTGTGTTTGACACCACAGAAAACTACATGTTTCTCTGAAAAAGTATTTCCTTCTTTCGTCAATTAATTAAACAAACTGGTATGTTTTCCATTCATCTAAATCTGTTACAGTTAAGCTACAACTTTCCATTCCTATCTCAACATGAAACAATAAAAATATTGAATTTAAAAAAAAACAATTGGAAAGCTAATTAGATCTTGATTTAGCTGAGAAAATAATTTGATAATGTTTCTGTAGGTGTATGTGTCATTAAATTGTACATCAACTAAATCGTTACTTTATATGACCTTGGTTATATTGCTTTTGCAGATAAATCACGCTTTTTTGTCGAGAGACAAGCGCGATATAACGGGGTTTCTATATTTTAAATGCAAAGATATATTTCTGAAAACCACCCCTAATATATGATTTTTTTTCTTAAAATATCTTTGACAGCTGAAACAAACCTTTAAAGTACATATTACTTACATTTGACCTACATAATTCTCTTCAAATAAGATGGATGTGTATACACTAGTTCGAAAGAATGAATGCTTGTTCTATGTTAACATTAATTTTTCATCTCAGCTTTGATATGCAAGTTAACACATGTGCCACAAGTCTTTAAACATATTCCTACTCTACTGTAGGCTGTAGTTTATATTTGGTATGTTTTGATATGAAAATTTGCAATGAAGTGAATCTTCCTATTTAAAATAACATGAAATTTTTATACCAAAAGTTTTTTAAGCTATTGAGAATAGCAAAGTTAACATTTGAATTCCTCATTGTTTCTTCAAATGTATAGTTATTGCTTTTCAGGCAGAACACACATTTTTTTCTTTTTCCTTTTGACTATCAAAACTTTTGCAAGTTCAACGTCTGCAACTTTCTGTATGCTTACAAGAATAATTCTGTAGTAATAATTGTTAATTCCAAATTCATTTAAAACTGCAACTCTTGTCTATTTATCTGCAACAGAGAATGATACTTTTTCAAATTTAAACATTTCAATTGATTGTGTTTCAGATTTAATTGCTCAAAGTATTAAAATGAATACATAAAATAAGCAATTGATTAATTAACCTTTTATTTTGGTTGACCTATGACAATTAAAACACAATTTTTATTCGCTAACTATGAAAAGTTCTTTTAAAAGTGGCTACATTTTTAATTTGTGTATTTTTATTTTGATTTAATGTCATCAAAACTGTAATTTGCCCCCCATTTTTTTTTTTTTTTCAAAATAAGTTTGCCTTTTTATATTTCTTTCTAACTTGCTACAATTTTAAGGATTTTTTCATTACATATTATCTTTTTTGCCTTCACTAAAACATATCAGCTGCCAATGATTGAGGTCAGAATACAAAAGAATTCCAAAATCTTATAATTGGTTGGATTTATCATCCAATTGACAGATTTGGATATAGATTCATGACATACATGTAAGTAGAATGGGGGAAAAGCTTTTCTATCCATATTTGATATAAATTTTTTATAACATATTTAAAAT
This sequence comes from Uloborus diversus, assembly GCF_026930045.1. Classification (NCBI taxonomy): domain Eukaryota; kingdom Metazoa; phylum Arthropoda; class Arachnida; order Araneae; family Uloboridae; genus Uloborus; species Uloborus diversus. The sequence goes on from NC_072738.1 coordinate 88,879,095, forward strand.
TTTATGCATTAACTTTGTGCCTACTTTTTTACTTAAGCATTTAATTTTACAAAGTTTGTAAATCAAAGTTTTTTCAACTTTCTGAGTATACAAATATATTACATTTCTTTTCTTACTGTATGTTTTTGTATACTCTTTTACTACTTGATTGAAGCATTTTTCATATATTTAATAATACATTTATAGTATTGAATTTTACTACTTGAAATAAATAGATTCATGTTATGTTATTTACTAAAGTCATCTAAAAACGAATGATTTTAACTTATTCGTAAAGATCTGTTTCTGATTAAAACAATTAGATTTTGCTGGTCACATGTATTGCTTTGACTAAAAGGGAAAATAAGTACCCCCTCCCCCCACCACACACACACTTTTTTTATGAGAGTTTGGAAACAAAGCAAAGAATTTTTCTTATTAAAGCAAAGAATTTGATTTATCTATAAAGAAATGTTTCAGGAAAATTTTTAAGTTGTGCCTCTCTTGGTTTAAAAGGGCTTCTCAATAAGTTGCTATCAGTGGGCAGTTGTTAGTCCTTGACATTATGTGTGGAGTTCTTATGCACTAATAGCTCCTATAGCCTTGAAGCTCACGTGTGAGGCTTGTTTTTTTTTTTTTTTTTTTTTTTGCCAACTATATATATATATACTAGAAAGTCGCCCGTCATGGTATGACGGAAGGAAATTTGCTTCTATGATCATTTGAACGCAGGGATTGCCTGTTTGGTGATATTTTGGTAGTTTAAGTTAAAATTTGGCAGTTTAACCCTAATTCCAGTGGATTAAACATTAACTCCAGTAGATAGCGGTCATTGTTGACCAATTTTTATGTTTCTTTATTCTCCTAAAATGACAGTCTTACCAGTAAAACAGTTAAGTCACCGGATTGAGTTCATCCTTGTCACAATAAAGCATTTCCCTGGCATGTTAAATATTACTAAACCATAATATCAAATGATCATACCGTGGCATTATTTTTATTGTTGAAACACGCGGGTTACTTCCTCATTGGCTATTATTTATATGAGGATATATAATTGCTAATTTTCTGATGTATATTTTAATTACATGTGTGCCATTTACCAAATCATAGCTCACCTATGTTGCTCATTGTTGTCGATGTAGAAGCAGGAATCTATATTTCTTTTCAGTTTTGAATGAATCAAGCTCTTGAAGAGCCTTGTCTGTATAAAAAAATAATAAGAATAAAATAAATAAGGGAAACAAACTGGTAGATAATACAGGGAACGATTAGTGTTTAAGAAAGCTATTGTGTATTTGTTATCAGTCAGCAAGGTAACATGAATACTACCAGCTAGAGTTAGTAGTAGAAAACAAACTAGATTTCCAAAGATCCCAAAAAAGTTGTTTCAAAATGTCTCCTACTTTTAAATGCCACTTATGTCATTTCTTTTCTGGTCTCATTTTACTGTTTTTGTTCGGCTCTATTTCATATTCTACTGCTAGGTTCTTTGACCTATGTCTATACTATACTTGGGGAAAACCTAATCTGGCTGCATCATAATGCTGTGATTAGGATCTACATAGCCTTCACATTGCCCCAACTAGAGTGTTCAAAAGCTCCAAGCAAAATGTCAACGAACCCATTGATAAAAACTGCTGAGGAAGCGAGGTGATTTCTTATTGCCCTTATGCTCTCGATTCGGACCAGCATCTAATTGAATATTTAAGATGACATTTTATAAAATTGTGCAGCTTCACATTGTATCCAGAATCTTGTGGGATAAAACCATTTTAGACTTTTTTCATCAAGTAGGTAATACCTGAATTTTTTATAATGAAGTGCATTTCTGATTTTTTTTAAGCAGATTCTACATTGTCGTCTGTAAAATATCACATTTTGTAACATTTGTTCCTTGTTTTGTAAAGTACAGTTGAACCTCCATTAAGGGACATCTCCGAATAAGGGGCGCCTCTATTTAACACTTTGAGGTCTATGCCCGAGCCTCACTCGGGTTTCCGTTTTTGGTGAAGTTAACTAAGCCCGAGATTCTCTCGGGACCCAATATTTACTCTCTTAGCTATAAAAGTACGAGTTATGTACGTTTCTAGCCTTTTTATATATTATCTACGAACTTTTTCCTTTCAGAAAAAAATTATAGATGGCACTAACAGGCAGAAATAACTACATGAAACGTGATTAAATTGGGGTTTAAATTCGAATTTGTGTTTTGAAATGTACCATATTACAGCATATTTTATCAAAACTGTTTATTTGCATATTAAACCTATTTTCAGATATTTGTTCAAGATTTATAACATTTTTAATTCAGTCTATGTTAACTTAAAATGGTTTTTTGTTGGTTAAAAATGATGTTTTCCTATGCAGAACTTTTTTTTTTAGTTTCAAACATGCTTTTTTTGCTAATTTCTTACTAAAAACTGATTTTTATTTCATTCAAATAGATCCTTCATTACAAAAGAAAACATCTTAAAAAAATAATCAAAAAAAATTACCAAAATACACATCTTCCAAGTGTTTTTTAAAAAATCATGCAAAGTGCTAAAAAACCCCAGTCTGGAGGGAGATATGCAGTCGAAATAGCTCAGACCTGAAAGTGTTAAGGGACATTTTTTCTGGTTCCAGTTCCCTTGAATAGGGACTTCTATGTATTTACCTCTAATTAAGGGACACTTTGTTTAAGGAACAGTTACAAAACAAAACAAAAAAAAAAAAAAGTGCAAGAAATAATGTATAAGCCTATAAGAAATGGTGAATTTTCTAGAATTCAAGTTTCGCTTTTTCTCTAAAAATTAATTGAGGTAAGTTTGACAAACATATGTGAAGGAAATAAGTAATGTATTGTTAAAAAAAAAAAAAACTTACTGAAATTAATAGGCATAATTTGCTCTCTCAACAATTTGTTCAAGTAGGTTCAGGGTCGACAAAGAGTGCACAGTAACTAATTAGCTTTGTATATAAAACTTAAAACATTTGAACATTAATTGTAATTCACATAGGATTACATTGTAACTTACATAACGCAAAGCAAATATACATGTAATGAATTACTTCAAAATTATTTCTGTATGGTACAAAACTGTTCCGTTACAAATTTTTTGATTAAATTTTAATTAATAAATTAATAAAAACATAGAAATTTGAATAATTATGAATTTTATTTAACATAATGAGACATTTTCACTATTTAATCTTAGGTGTCAATAGTTAATGTTCATTGTGATATACTACTAAGTACACAGCATGCATCAATTCATCCCCCTCCGAATAAGGGACACCTCTATTTAAGGGACAAAATGTCTGGTCCCCTTAGTGTCCTTTATTGAGAGGTTCTACTGTATTTTTAATGCGATTTTATATTTCGGTATTACATTTGTTTTCGAAGCGTTCGTGGCTTGAAATCCTCTTTGAGCTTGGATCATTGGTTTGTAATTTTGTGTGAAAGAAACATCTATAATGTAGATACTAATAGCGGTGTTCCCGGGGATTTCATTCACCATGGGCAACGCTTCGCATTATTTTACTTTCTCTTCATTTTTTGTCGGACATGCTCAAATTGTTCATTGTTGTGCCTTAACCGCATTTTGTTTGAAATGTAGCAAAATTTTTACGAAGTATTGAAGCGCTGAAAATGTTTATAACTGTTTTTTCGTGTGTCGTGAGAGAGGAAGAATGTGATTCTTTGTTTTCACTGCATGTCTGATTTTGTTATTGATTTTTGTAGAATATGCTCTCATATTTATGTAAATGCACAAATTGTACAGTTTTATGTTTTTATAAGTTGCTTGAAAGATTAAAAAAACCTGTGGACATTAACTAGTTTATCTCTTTTGGTTTTTCAACACTGACATTCTCCCAAAGCTTAATTTTGAAACCATATTTACTGATCCTTATAAATAGACCTGAAAATATCTACTCGTTACATGGTGCGCACTGAAAAAAAAAGTGCCAATGAAATGAAATTAAACGCTGGTCGTCACTTTTTATCCGGGTTTTTTCAACTTAAATTCCATTACCCAGCATACCGACCAACAGGGGTGCCTACAGGGGGGATTATGGCGCAAGTTGCGCCATCAAAATTTAAGGGGGAGGGGGGTATTTTAGATTTATTTATTTCATTTTTAATTTAAATTATATGTTTTATTTTATTTTGAACATTTTTTTTCATTTATTATTTAGTTTGTGTGTGTATCATTGGCGTAGTACAGAACTTTTCTAAAGAAAATAATAAATGTAAAATATTTAAATGAAATAAGTTAATAAATATTTTTAAAAAATAAATAAAAAAAAAAAAGGTTGAGAAAACGGGGGGGGGGGGGACTCCTACCGACCAATGAAAATACAGTAAACTCCCGATTATCCGCGAAATTTTTCATGTTCAAAAACATTCTTTCTTCGGCGATGATTTATTGAATGTAGATAAATTCACACATTTTTGTAACAAGTGCAAAATCGCGATTTCTAGGCATTCCCATTTCTCTCATCCCCTTCCCTTCCAATGTCAAACCTGCCATGGTCCCCGAAAAATGACTACTTGAACCCTTACTACTTTAAATTTACGCTACTTACTGATTTTTAGATCTACACGACTGAAGCGCGTAATGGAGTGTCCGGACCAGTCTTGTTAAAAGTTTCCCTTTCCCATCCTATGCATTTTTGGTATTACCTAGCTTGCTGTGTTTCAGTTAATATCTATTTACAACATTTGGTCGCGTATGTGATAATTCATTTGAAAAAATAAGCGATTCTTTTTCTCTTGTTTTTAGCTTTTATATTTTTTTTTTATACGCTGTTATCATTTTAGCTTTAGTTAAAATATTTGTGAGTGTTGTTATGACCTTTCTAAAACTGTTGCATATATCTACCAGGATCGCAGAGAGACTAGGCGGGCCCCTTGTCAGTTATGTCGCCGGGCCTTTCCCTCCCCCCAAAGAAATAAAAAAAGGGGGGGGGGGGTAAGGAAAAGAAAAAGGTGAGAAAAGAAAAGAGGGGTGAGAAAAAAGAAAGAAAGGGGGGGGGAGTTAAAGCTGCTTGTTAGAAAACAATTAACTCGATTTTAAGTGCCACAACAGTAAGTACCAAGAGATTAAATTTTACTTATTTTTACGTTTTCCCTTGTCCGCCCCCCTTTTTTCTTTTTTTTCTTCCCTTTTCATTCTTTTTTTGCATCATTGTAGGCGCCCCCCCCCCCCCCAAGGCCGGGGCTCCTTGTTTCCGACTAGGCTGACATGGCCTCTCGTCGAGCCTGATAACTACTACTATAGTTTTTCACTTTACGGATTATCCGCAGTAACCGTGTCGCCCTATTCCGAAGATAATCGGAAGTTTACTGTAAATACATTCATTCTTTAGAATAAATTTGTTTTCTTGCTCCATATGATTTGTAATATGTTCTATTTGGAAAGGGATAAGGGATATCGTAAACCGAAAGCGGATGCGAAAAGATAGTTAAACTTTTTTGGAAAAACGCTTATGTTGTGCTTTCACTTACACCGAAAAAACACCAATATATATTGATATGTAAAGAATGCTAAGCATTCAACTTTTAAAAGCTAAATGCGAACGGTTTTATAACATTTAAGTTAGAATCATAGGCGTTTAAGGTTGGAAAAAAAAATCAAAAAGGCGCCTTTTTTCCCTACGGCAGTGGTTGCTACTAGAACAATTATTACGTTAACGGAAAAATTGCCCAGAAAGCTTAATGGATATACTGGCCATTAATAACTAAAAATTGTAATTTTCAGATTTACACTTAATTCATTCTAAGCATAGAGCACGTTTTGAAGTGAAGAAATAGTAAAAGGTCTGTTCAGCGTAAGAAACGGAGGGTTGCAATTTTTTTAACAGTAAGGATTTTAAAAAAAAAAACAAAAACAAAAAAAAAAAAAACTGAAGAATTAAATTGTGTTGGTGAAGGATCTTATACCAACTGCTTCTATATTTTGCTGTTTTAACCTTCAAAACGTTATATTTTTTGCAAAAAAATAAGTGTCTGTCAGTCTAGCGTCTACCTTATTAGTTAGACCATTCTGCCGAATCTCGTGAAAAAATAAGAAGAGAAAACACAATGACTTTTAGCTTTTTTATACACTTAAACACTTGTACAGTCATAGAAAAAAAAAACGAAACACTCGATCGTATTCAGAGACTATTGATACTAGAGACACGTGTAAGGTGTCATTGTTTCAGGAATAAAAAGTTCTACATAATTATGGTAAAAAATAATTGTTAAGAGGTCGTCTTCATATTAAAACGAGCATCAACTTCAAATTTTTCAATGAGAACCCCCTTTTTTTTATCACATATTTGTAATCAGCATCTTTTTTTAACTTTGTATACAAAAGTTTTGTTTAATTCGATCCAGCCGTTACTTCAGAATCGAGTTTTGAAAAATTCCTCTCGTAATGTTAAAACGTATTTTGATATTTTTACTCATAACACAAAAACTAGATTAGGCACGGCAAAGATTGTTTTTTTGTATCAAAATATGAATCGACCCAATAATAAAAACATCATTTATAACGCCCAAAATGTAATTTTAGTTTTTTTATGAATTATTTTAATATTTTTTGAAAAAAATATGATCTGAAACCATATTAAATTTTAACAGAAAAACAATCTAGAAGAGCTTTTATGAGGGAATCCAAAATTTGAGCTCAAAATATTCAGTAGTTTTTGCGCTATGCTTAAAAATTCCTTTTTTCCTACTTTAGGGGACCGTATACTTTTTTAAAACAGAAATTATGAAAGTTGGTTTCTTCGTAAAAAAAGAAAAAAATTGTTCAACAAACTAAGCAAACCAATTATAACGTGGTTTTTCTACATTAGAGTTACGCCTATGAATTTTTTAAATGCATAAATTTATTCGCTGTCTCTGCAGAAGAACAACACAACATTGCAACCGTCAGTTTTTTGTAGATATCGTTCAGACGTCAATGTGTAAATAATGCGAAACACTACTTCATTGTCTAATAAAAGAATATTTTATAGAACTTTTTAAATCAAAAGCTATACTTTAAATACTTCTGTTTTTTTTAATTTTTTTTATTTTTATTTTTTCTGCGTTTAGCCATTGTCTTTTGTAAAACAATTACTCAAATAATATATATATATATATATATATATATATATATATATTAATTTGAATTTTTGGCATCTTGAATTCAAATAATGTTTTTCGCAATCACGAGCCGTGTATGTGTATGTATGCGCGTGTGTGTTTGTGTAAGCGCATGTGTGTGCGTGTTGTGTATGCAGTGCTGTGTGTGTACGCGCGTGTGCGTGTAGGCGTTCGTGTATGTGTGTGTACGCGCGGGTGCGTGTAGATGTTCGTGTATGTGTGTGTACACGCGTGTGCGTGTAGGCGTTCGTATGTGTGTGTACGCGCGTAATTGTAGGCTTTCGTGTGTGTGTGTGTGTTTGTGTAAGCGCATGCGTGTGTGTGTATGTATGCATGTGCGTGCGTGTAGGCGTTCGTGTGTGTGAGTACGCGCGTGTGTGTAGGCGTTCGTGTGTGTGTGTATGTAGGCATGAGTGTTTGTGTCTGTGCAGGCATGAGTGTGTTTATGTGTGTGTGTAGGAGTGCGTGTATGTGTGTGTGTAGGATATTGACGCGACCTGGAGACGGTTTTCGCCAGAGGAGCAGCATCGTGAGGCGGCCGGCCGACGATGGTGCTGCGGAGGGTGCTGGTGGGAAAATAAAATGATATCACATTAAAACAGTCAAATGAAAGCAATAAGCAATCGTGATTGCTCAAAAAAGTTAACATGCACAACTTTTTCACAGAAACATACAACAAAACCCCAGTGTCTTGTCAGTCATGTTGCAATAGAGTGTAGAATTAGTGGCTCTTCCCGGTGATAATTTGCTAAAAGGAAAAATTATTGCCTTGTCTAATTCGGGAAAAAGTACTCGAAAAATAGCCGACAGTGTGAAGTTTCTCCTTTAACAGTATCCAAATGGGTCAAAAAGTAATAATTGCTCTTAGATAATTTTACTGGTTTTTAGGAATTATTTTTTTTTTTTGTATAGAGTTTGAATAATTTTCAATGTGTTAGGATCAAGGAGAGGAAATCTCAATCGCATTAGTGGGCCGCGTGCTTTGAGCTGTATTCAGCACAAAAGTAGTAATTGTGGCTAATTGTAAACTTTTTTTTTTTTTGACTTCGTCAAAGATTTAACAAAACATTAATTTGCGTGTTAGATTAAGTTGAGTTTTTGTCTATTCTTAATTATAATTTAAATACTATTTTTCTATTTACTTTCTCGGTCATTGGCGTGCATTTCACATTAAAATAATTCTCGCAAGACAATGATAAAATTTCAAAATATTTTCTTCTCTTTTGAACAACATGGAAAAATATCGTCAAAGAAAGAAAGTGAAAAAAAATATTGTTATCAACTAATGGGTGCCTATTTTATTAAATGCATCTTTTTCAGAATCCAATATCTGGATATTCGGCTCCAACTTAATGACACTGGAACTAATTCTACTTCCTGTTCTTATTCTTTGAACACACAACGGGCCACATGGACCAACGTCGCGGGCTGAATGCGGCCCGCGTCTTCACTGCGAATTGGTTTTCCCATTCCATGGCTGCTGTGAGTCCTAATATTGAACACAACAGCCCTGAACTAGATGTAACCGAACAATGTAGCAGGTGTCATGTCATTGAAGCCGAGAGTGCCTAAAAACTGGTGGATGAAGAAAATTTATCTCACCAGTGAGATGCCGTAAACATACAGCAGATAAATTTGCTTTGCCTACCAGTTTATTCGCACTCTCAGCTTCAATAAGATGACTTCCGCATCCCACACGCTTAGTTCCGATTCCAGTCTGCGAAATATGTAGCGAGGACGAAATCGTAGCTTCTGGATAGTTCAACCCGCCTGTCGGGTATGCTGCCAATAGTATTGCTATAGGTGCGCCAGCCTGATGCTGTAGACAATGCTAGTGTGCAAGTATATAGTGCGCGAAACAGTATGAAATAAAGCTAAGTTTTGTTTGTAACGTTACAAAATCGGAGAAATGACAAGAAGTCAGATTTCCGTTCACCTTGTTTAAATTAAAATGACTTTTTTTTTTTTTTTTAATTACGGGTTGAACCATCTCGAATCTCGTTGCTAGAAACAGCATTGGGAAATTACTTTCCTAAATTGGTTTTAAGAGATGTTACATGTTTAACTAAAACCGCCGATTGTGCTATGTCTTTTTAATAATACCACGCATTATGATCTTTTGCATAAATTAGGATTTGAAACAAATTCTCTTTTTCTGATTACAAAAAAGCCTCTAGAACAATTACTGTGTTTGTCCACTGGGTTAATTCAAATAACCAAATTTTTCCCAAATAAAGTTCGAGTATAAAGGGTTTGCTCATTAACGGGTATTTATATTCTCCTGTTTCTGCTTTATTTTTTAGATTGATACTTCGTTCATTTTATGTATTTAGAACAAGTTTTCACGGAATAAATGGACCTTGCTTCGCTCGAGTCTCCAATCTATTTAATGCTGCGTCTTCCCACGTTGTGCGGTATATTTTTTATATTTTTGTGTGCGATGGCTCAAACTTCTGCCGATGTTCTGCGAAATTAAGAACGCGCAATTCCATTTTACAAGCAAAGACTTTTTATTCATTCCAAAATAAACTTGTAACATAGGTGCAACATTTATCAAACATATTCACATCATGTTTCTAGGTATAAGGTTGAATATTTACATTTCTATGAGGCTTGAATGATTATATGAGCAATCCAATAGGTTTATATTAGAAAAAGTCAAAAAGTTCCATTACTTTTAATTTGTCATTATTCGGTTTACTAAAGAACGATCTATACGATGGACCAGCCAAACCTCATCCGTCTTTCTTAGGTTAATGCAGATAGACAAAAATCAGTAAATATTTTTACTTAAAAAAAAAAAAAAAAAAAAAAAAAAAAAAAAAAAAACGACCGTAAATTGCTTTTTGCCGCAACATAATCGGCTAAAAAGTATCGGATTACGGAAGAAAAGAGAACTTCAAAAAAGCATGAGTTGAGCTGGATAATCTCGATCTTTTCATTGTTCACCTTCCGTTACTTGATAAACCGTGACCTTGAAAGAAGCGTTTTCAATGTGGTGATGGTCCCTAAAACGTTTTTTGTTAATAACTCCTGTTCTACTGCACGGAATGCAGTGAAATTTCGTATCCTGGCTGTATTTTGCGGTCTAAACATAATTATGTAGCAAAAATTAGGGGTTCCCATTTGAAAATCAAGAGTTGGTGCTCATTTTGCTTTGTATATGGTCCCTTATCAAAATTTTACCTACGTAGTTTTAAAGAAGACTTTAAACTAAGTCGGATGACATCTTTCTTTCCTTTCTAGCATGAAAAATGGCCGAATAATTAAAAGTGTTTCGTTTTTTTTTTTCTATGACTGTACCATTTTATGTACGCGCATTCCTAACTCCTTGAGATGGAATAAAACAAATTCATGATGTTCATAAGGGGCCACTCATTAATTACGTAAGGATCCCGAGGGGGAGGGGGTTGGAAAAATCTCTACATATCCTTACTTTTGGGGAGGAGGATGTCAAACCCATTCTTACGTAATATTTTCGAAGGCGATATTTTATATCAGAAATCGCGCGGTCGAGTGGTTTGGCAGTGATCATACTTCATTTGCGTCTGGAAGGTAAAAAAACTAAAAGGATGACCTCTTTTTATTTGTTTTACAAGGAATGAATAGTGCAAAATACAAAAAAAGAATCGCACTATGCATGGCATGTTTTATTTTTAACTACTTTTGCATCAAATGCAAATAAATGTTGAAAGAAACATTCAGTCTATATTCGAGAAAATATTTCTTTGCACAAAAAGGTTTGATTTAATAATAGTGAATTTAACAACGATTCCAGTGATGTAAGATTCGTTATTTTGTTATTTTGAAAAACGAAATGGAATCTTACGTAAGAATGGGGGGGGGGGGGGCAAAAATTGACAAAATCATCCTTACGTAATTAATGAATAGCTCCTAATTGTTTGGGTATTATAGTCATGACGCGAAATCGTAATTTACGACTACGCTTTCAATTTGCTTCAGTAATGAAGAGCTATGAGGGCCTGATTTACTAATAGGCCTATGAGGAGACCCCTTAAAATTTTTGACCCATATTTTCAGGTACTAGGAAAGAACTATTTGTTAAATGAATTCAGCCACAAAAAGGAGTTTTTTTTTTTTTTTTGTATGTGCATTTAAACATATACATTAAAAAATATATATATATATATCATACTTAAACTAGAGGACCCGACAGACGTTGTTCTGTACAAACTTTGTCAATTGAAAAGTTGAAAAATTTCAACAAACTATTGAGTATTTCAACCGTTTTGTTGAAAAAAATAAGTAAATAGAAATTGTTTTAAGCATCTTGGTGTCAAAATGCACATATTTATAACAACTTGATTTATCTAGTGCCCACTGAGCAGTTTTATCAACTATTTTTTCTCGCGTACTTCAAAGATCTTCAGAGATCGTATGGTTTGTTCCTATAGCCATACTCAAAGGATAAAAATCATCCTCAGATATTAAGTATAAAAAAAATAACTTTCCCATTTAGTAAAAACGGGAAATCCCGCTGCAACGTCCCCATATGAAAAAAAAAATAAAACAATCGAATGGATATCGTTTAAAAAATGATAAATGTAAAAACAGTTCCCTGAATAAGCGAAAATCACTCCCCTCCCCCCTCCCGATGTAAAATAAACACTTTCTTCAATTAAATAGACTAAACACTCTTTAAAAACCAAAAACAATTCTTTGTAATTTAAAATATTTCACCAAATGAACAAAAGATACAATGAATTACATTAACAGTAGTAAACAAATAATCACGCAACCGTATTGTTATGGCCAAGGTCGTCAAGCCATCAAGTTCCTGTAATCCAGCCGATCAGTGAGCGAAGCGAACTCTGACCGATTAGCGGTCCCATCTTTGGAACGAAAACTTCATATATTTGCCTAATTTGTTCTTTACACTAAAAATAAAAAATCTTCCACTACCCTGATCTTGTGCGTACAAAACTACCCTACCTGTAGTAATTTATAACTGTTGTAATTTATCTGGACGAAAATAAAATTTATTTCATCTTCAAATTCCACCATATTTTCCTTTAATAATGTACTGATTAGTTTGATAATCCTTAAAGTATTTTTGCCATTGGTGCCAAAACTCAGATGGATTTGAACCGAGAAACAAATGTTGTAATGTATGGTACTATCCGATCATTTGGTTAAGAAAACCTAAAGCACCGACCCGGTCAAATAGTTTAACTACGACGAAAAATACGCCTTTTGCGTGAACCTAGTGAAAGAAATCCAATTTCTTAGTACTTTACTTTAAAATATATCACTGGACCTAAAATCGTTGCTTTCAAGAAATGAAGGCTTCACTCTCTCTCTCTACGTTTCATCTATTCTCAATTGACATATCACAGCAGGAAATTTCATTACAAAAAGCAGAGCTGACTTTCTTATTGTCCTTTGGCAATGAGTTAAATATTTATTTCTGTTCTCGTTCAACAATAGGTTAAAATAAATATTAATCATTTGGGAGAAATAACCATCCAAAGTTTAAATTAATTAATTAATTAACAAAGATGTTTCCGATTCGATCCAACGCGCTTCAAAACCATGATTGCCACAACTTAATTACACACAAAAAATTAGATCAAAATCGGTCCAGCCGTTTAAAAGCCTTATGGTGACAAACGTCCGCACAGAAGATTTTCATATATTAAGATTATACGGAGAGGTTGGACAACGGCGCACAGTGGTTCAAGGGCGGAAAAAATAGCCATTTTTAAGTTTTAAGATAAAAAATATTTCATACCGTAATAACTTAGCCCTTGAGTTGTAGTAACTTACTCCATAAGAGTTTTTTGAAAAACAAAAATTCGTTTTTACAAAAAAAAAAAAAAAAAAAAAAGCCGAGATTGTTGAACAATTATGTTTTTACTTTCTTCGAACGCACCCCTTATACTTCAGTTTTAATTCATTCGTTCAATATGGAGGCCTAAAATTTAATTAAAGTCATTTCTGATTGGTTTTTCACTTATAGGATGCATATTACATCGCAGTTAAAAATTAAAAATTCAACAAAATTTAAAACTACCTAAAATAAAAAAACATTATTTTCTTTAAAATATAATGAAAAGTATTGTGGAATATACTTTTATCGGCGGCTTCCGGTGGGCTAAAATCTACATATATCAATAGTTTAATCCTTCCTGTAAATAAACAACAACATTTTAGCTGCGATCACCTGCGACTGCAGTCATGGCAGATGTTTTTGTTTGATCTTCGCTATTAACGAATACCAATTTAGTAAGTTAGAAAGTAACTCGTAACGGTATGACGGGGGAAAATTGCTTTTTTATCAAAGAAATTGGTCATCAAATTTGACATGCTCCAGACTAACGTATGTCACAGTTTCACTACTTTGCAGGAGAGCCTAAAAACGTTTGTTTACTGTTTCCGAAAGTTGGGGCTTTTGAAACATTCATCAATAAATACAGAGGATTTTTTAAAAACAGATTTACGTTGTTATGGCTAAATGTGGCGCATTATTCTACATGCAATGCAGTAGGAACCTGAAAATAACAATTTTCGGAACCCCGTTTGGCTTTAAAGAAGATACTTATGAGAAAGAAATTTTTAAAACTCATAGAGAATTCTATATAAAAGTTAAATAACCATTCTGTTCATAAAACAATGAAATTAGAAAATCATCAAACGTTTGAAAATTCTGATTTCTTTTTCGAAATCATTCTAGTATAAAGCTGGTCTCAGTTTGTCAACATTGCCAGAAAATATTGTTCGAAGGTATTAATTGCAATAAATAAACCTTGCGTGTGGCATACGACTGATTTAATTTATATTTTTCACTAAAAACAGAAATGAATTTGAACTACAGAGAAACCCCGATTTCACGTTTCTCAGAGGCCTGAATCAAACATAAAATACATAAAATGTGGGAAAACGTCAATTCAAATCCAAAAACATAAAATATGGGAAAACGTAAGATACGAGAAATGTATAAAAAGCAAAAATCAGATAAGGAAACAAAAATAGTAATAACGGTTGCTACGACGACGCTTATAAAATGTAAAAATGCGATATTTTACGAAAAGAACATTTTTGTACACATCAGTTTAGATCATTCTAACACATTAAGTAACGAATCCGGGCGTTTAGGTTGAAAATAGTCAGTAATAATGAGTCATTGAATCCAAAGTAAATACAGCATCTTCCAGGATTGGAACACTTTGCAAAGTTTTTTTCCTGGTCTTTTTGATAAAGAAAATAGTTTTTCACTATCATTAAGCTCTTAAATGCAGTATTGAAAGAAGAGACAAGTTGTGTTTCCTCTTCTTGTTCATCTTCAGTCCATAAGGTCAGCTACGGATGGAGCAGTAGCGTTTCTGTTTCCATGGATTAACTTTCAACAGAGTGGATTATGTTTTAAAATGCACAGAGGGAAACACTTTTCTTAATTTTAAAACATTTTTTCTCTTTTTTTAACTGCCGAGGGAAAACGTAAAATGCGGGAAATTCATAAATAACAAACTTTCCATCCGGGTTAAATTAATATTATTAGTGTACGGAAAAATGGGACTTGATGATAAAAAACGTAAAATGTGGGGAAAACGTAGATTCGAGGGACGTAAAATCGGGGTTTCGCAGTGAATACGATCAGCAGGCATGAAGATAAATATTACCATGCAACAATTTTATCAATTTTCCAAAGCATTTTTTTAGGACTCGACCGATGCATCGGCCAGGCCGATGCATCGGCACCGATGGTTCAATAATTTAGCCATCGGCATCGGCATCGGCGGCCGATGCTAACTTGCAGGAAACATCGGCTCATCGGCCTTAAAAAACATCGAAAAGCCGATGGAATTAGCCGATGTTTTTGAATAAAAAAAGGACCTTTGTTGTTTTACTTTTTAATATAAAGTAAAAGGAGTTATTGTTTTCATATAAAATTGTTTACATAAATTTCAGTATGAATTTCTATTTTAGTCACCCCTGAAAGTTTTTAATTACTGCATTCAGGTACCAAACAAGTTAATTATTTCGTTGTTTCTTGCGGCTGGATGTACTTATGTATCTCTCATAAGTCATAACTCAAAAATGGTAAGCTGTAGAAGGCTAAATTTTCGCATGTGGGATGGGGTGTGTGTACGTTCCAGTTGTGCACTTCCCTTTTTGTTTTCGATCGGGTGTTCTAAAAAGCCTACTTACTTATTTTTTGTGGCTATTAATTACTTATTTCAATGCAAAATTAATATAGCGTCTCAGACTGACGATCATTTGGTAAAATATTGTCGAATTGGAGACCATGGAAACAAATATGAGATGGTGAAATCGGTTTTGTTTCATTTTATTAGATTCCCGTAGAACCGACGGTATTTTTTTAAAATTTTCGATATTTGTAATATGAATCACAGTAATGTAGTCTTTTCTGTATCGCTTCGGCGGAGCTACAAGTTTGAAGCCCGTCGAAATACATTTTGGGGCCCTATTTCTCTATCACAGAAGTTGTAAAACATTTATCATTAGCATTTTTGTAACTCCTACGGTGCCCCTATGGTTAATGGGGTCTCTCGCGCAATTGCAACATTTGCTATATTTGAAATCTCCCACTGCACGTCAAAACAAACTCGGATGCAAGTTTTAAAAGGGTTTTTCTGCTTAATGTTTATGATTATTTTGAACTCTATTTTTAATGACTATTTTTTGCATTTCGAGAACACTTGCGTGCCCCTCCTCCCACTCCCTCAATTTCTGAAATTAAACTCTAGTTGTATTTCTGAGTTGTTTAAAACTAACACCATTCATAAAATTAGAGATTTTTTTTTCAAGCTTTATCTATTGTTTGGGAAGAATTAGAACATTAATGTAAGAAATTGATTAAAGACGTTTTGAATGGTGACATAATTCGGAACTCAAAGGGACTTTTGAATTTTTTCTTCGGAACTGCTGAAGTATATTCAGCAACTCTTCCGAGGCGTTGGTGGTAGCGGTTCTGTACCAAAAAATTAGGCCAAAGTTGGGTGCGAAGTTTAATGTTGTGAGTTACCCCAAAATCAGAGGGTGACCCCCCTAAACCACCCCCGTCGTTTCAAGCATTTCTTAAATATTTAGCGAATATTTATTTTGGTCAAAAAATGACATTTTGCGTATTTGCAACTCCAACGAACTATAGGGGGCACTGAAGTCACTGTCTAATGGCGGACTTAAAAACTAAAACAAACGCACATGGTAACGAAGAAAATGCTAAAAGTGTTGTGATTTTTGTTCGTACGTATGATTTTTTCGCTTTATTCTTTTTAAATTAATTTTCAAAGTCTTGTGGATATTCTGGCCCACGTAGAAAGAAATGAGAATTCAAGAAGCATTACTAAACGTCAAAGATTAATGCAAACTACGTAGTTCGTAGTTCTTAGCAGCTATTTCCACGATGTTGAATTCGATATTTATCAATTCTTGATAAAACTAAACAATAATTGTGGCCTGACAAGAATAACAATTAATGCTAGAAAATTCAATATGACATTACAAATTGTTATCGAAAGAAGATGATACTTTTTTGCCTTGCTTGGCTAGCGCTTATTATTTTCCATTTGAAGCTGAGTTATTTCTCTCGAATTCCCGAATCGGTTAATTTAAAAATTTTCTGTTTCGATTTTTCTAATTTCTGAGTTACGATTTAATTGTGTCATGTTATGCAAATCATCAACAAAATTCTCACGGATATATGGTGGTAGTTTTCTTTTCAGTTGATTGACCATTATATCTTTTCACTTATCGAATTCTGTAATCTTACTACCATTTTATTCCACTCATGATAAAAATTAAAAATGGTTTAACTAAAAACGCGAAATCTTGCCAAGGCTACTTTGCTTGCACTATACTAAAACTATAACCCTAAACAAATTTGGCGAAACCTTTCAGCTGAGAATAAAAGGAATAAAGTAAATTCTTTCTCGGTTATTCATTTTGTTCTACGATAATATATTCAAGAAAATATTTTGCATACTGTCCATTCCAACTAAATGCTGCTGTAAAATATGGTAAGTTTAATTAATTTAAGATTAAGAAAAACCCATATTCTTACAAATTTATACAAAACAATAAATTTTTTTACCTTGTATAACGTTATCCAAGTTTGTTAATCCAGAATTTTCGCTTTCACCAATTATTAAGGAAATAATGAAAACTAACATTATTTTGAGAAGCTCGAGAATACTACTAAGGGACGAATTAATTTCTGTAGCTGAAAGCAAACTAAGACTCATCGATTGCGTTAATAAATACTCAGAACAAACTGCCTGTGTTTACGTCAACAGACACACGTGGAACGCAACGTGGCAATGTTTTAGTTGCATTTGCAGTTTTGTAAATCACCGCAAGGTAGCGTATACGAGCGCTGGAGTTCCGAATTGCTTGTACTTGTTTCACCTATCTTTCGTAATGCGCCATCTTTTTTGCATCATTAATAGCGATCGATTTTTTTTCTGTTGTAAGTAACTATTTTTATGTATTTATATAAAATCAATGAGTAAGTTATTTTTATTTTCATCATATTTTTAATAATATGTTATAGAAAAGTTTCAAGGATTTTCTATTATGCAATTTTTTAAATTTCAGGAAATTATTGTTAAATTGAAAATTTTAATTTGAACTTGTTTGTAGTGCTTCATAAAAGATTACACAATCAAATTGTTCAATATTACGTGTGCAAACATCAGATCAAGTAGTATATGTATTCAGTTATTATCGTGGTATTAAGTAAATATTGAGTTTGTTTATTGTAGCTGCGTTTTAGAACCTCGCTCTTTTCATGGCTATTTCTTTTTTCCGCAAAACTTATGTAACTGTTATAGCTTTTATGAAAAATGCAAATTTTTCTATTCACAAGTTTTAAATAAGTATAAAAATATTCCTATTATGATTTAATATTGTAATTTATCTGTTATTTTTTTTGTTTAATTTGATGACTAAAAATGTCTACGTAAAATCTTTCCACTTTAAATGCGTAATTTGTTGACGGTTTCATAGTTTTGTTCTTATTTTTTTTTAATGACTAAACAACATAATTTGATGTTTTTTAACTATATTTAGTGTACCTAAATCCATACATTATTACAATATTACTGAAATCTTAGTTATATGTTCAATTAAAAAAAAAAAAAAAAACAAATCAATTGGTTATTAAACAGTCTCTTTGTTTTTCTTCCTTCCTTTCTTTCTTTCTTTTTTTTTTTGGCTGTTATTCTTTGTCTTCCATCATACAGCATGAATGTGCCGTCTATGAAAATGTTCTTTTGCTGGGAACAAGTAAAAGTCACATGGAGCTAAGTCCGATGAAACGTTCTGTTATTTGTTTATCATATCAGAGTATTGATCAATCGAACCGTTTATCCTCAACATGAAAGTCGCCTTCTTCCCCACGATGAAGTTAAAGCAGCAGCGCAAGAGGCCTCACAGGAGGTTTCGATAAATGTCTTCCAGGAGTCCTTCTAAAAGCTATACGAACGTTGGCAGAAGTGCATAGTGGTTCAAGGTGACTATTTTGTAGATAGATGTACTTCGGTAATGTGTACTATTCAGGGTAACGTTTTATACAACTTGTCCTCGAACTTTTAGATCATGCTACGTACGTAAGAGTTTTCAACGTACTATTTCATAACGTTTTTGAGTGACGCATGTTTACGCGCCTGAAGACATCACAAGAGAATTTGCGATAATTAACTAAGGGGTCGTTAAAAATGGATATTTCAGTCATCTATATGTTCTTAGGTACATATGCATGTACAGATGTGCCGAAAAAAGTTGTGAAGTAAATTGGGGATCGCAAAATAGAAATTTAGGTCGAAATCTAATTTTTTTTTTTGATTACAATTCCTTATTCGTAGAATGGAAGTAAAGTGAAATGAATCAATGATCCTTTAAATCCCTGACAATTTTATCAATTTATTTCTGTTAGTTTCTTTTTTTTTGCCATCGGCGAACAGCATCGGCCATCGGCAATCGGCCATTTGGAGGAAAACAATCGGCCATCGGCCATCGGCCAACTTTGAACAATCGGCCAACAATCGGCATCGGCCCATCGGCCAAAAAATGCCATCGGTCGAGCCCTACATTTTTTGAGAATACTCAAATTTATTGATTTTTTCCGCTTTTTTGTCGTTTTGAACCACTGTGCGGCGCGCCGCTCTCCGCCATGTTCAGTCCAAGTGTTGTCAGCTCGAAATGCTGTGCTGTGTGAATTTCTAGCCTTCCCACAGAATATAGGACATGAAATCTTTAAAGAACAGATTTTCTTTTCTCTTCGTATTTTCATTAAACGGAGCGAGCACCAAGTCTGGCAATCCGGCGCCAATCGTTTCGTATCGTCATAGCGCTTACAAAAAAAAAAAAAAAAAAAAAATCTCAAAAATTTGTTTATAAAGATAGAAAACAAACAGATATTTGTGCTCTGCACATTTTATTTCATAACATCATAACTAGCTTCTTCTTTTTTTTTTTTTTTTGATACAATGTGCAGTGATATTCGGATCAGAAGATGGATTACGGTCTACGGGGAGTGAGCATCTTTGGACATCCAATCTCTCCGTATTTAGGATCTCTAGTAGCACTGACAGCCTTGAAATTTGGTGCAAAATTACTTTGAGCTCCGGGGGTTTGTACCTCGGAGCGTTTCCTTCTTTAAACTTCAAATTAGTTTTCTTTAATGATTATTTTAAGCTAAAATTTTACATAAATTACCTATTAAAAGGATGCCCTTTTACATTCTATGTCACTCGAAAGAACTTTTTTTTTCTGCATCAGATTAAAGTTGTGCTGATCTCCTCAATTAATTAAAACAGTAGATATAATGGTTTCTATTTTAACGAAAGTCCTAGACTAAACTTAATTCAAGCATGGAACTAAAGCGCAAAATGTTACTAGGACAATAAATTTGAAAACTACTTTTCAAACGTGCAAAACGGTTGTTTTGCTATTCTCAGTACTCTAAGCCTTATAACTGTGAAATTGGGTAGTGTTTAAGTTTAGACCCCGGAGGAGGGGTGCTCTACGGAGCGTCTTCTCACAGAGATGCTTTGAACAAAAATTTTCAAATCGGACTATTTCATTCAAACCTTAATGGGGAGAGGGAGGCAGATAGACTGACGCACACGCATTTCCCCCATCTCAAAACCCTACTTTCCAACTTTTAATTTTCCAGTATTTATTTAGGGTAACGGCACCAGTAAAAGACAATTGATCCAGTAACAGACAGTCGTAAGTTTGGATTGAAATAATGAGAATTTTAAGCGGGAAAACCTGATGTTGCTGCGATCCATAAATGCGGTGCAACCATCTAGCAGAGTTGGGCAAATTCTAATTGCATTGACAATTAAAGATTAACAATTGATTAATTGGTAAACGTAACCACAACAACTAACAACTGATCAATTGTAATTGTGGAAAATTACAATTAACAATTAATTAATTGTTAGTTGTAGTTTACCACAGTTAACAATTAACAAATTGTTAATTGTAGTTTACTACAATTAACAATTGTCGATTGTTCTGTGAATTTTAATTAAAACTAACTCATAAAAAATTACTGGTTTTGTACAATATATTCTACAGACGACAGGTCTACCTGGGACGCGGAGATAGTAATATGGTACCCTAAACGGGTACCATATTACTATCTCACTATTTAAATACACATGTTAGCAACAAATAAAATATCAGTAACTTTCAGTAAATTACCGCCCAATATCCAGGGCTGAAGCAGAAATATATGAAATACTCGAGTTGAACCGAACCATTGCTTCGGTCACTCACCTGGTCTGCGCTAATTCTGTTTTAGATACCAGTTTGTTTGGTACTCTTGACTTCCTTAAGAGGTTTTCCATCTTTAGATCAGTCACTTTCCTATGCCGGGCTAATGCGTGCTAATAAGCACGAAAATGCAGTCCTCGGCTGGAAATGACTGAGCTGGTGATGTATTTCATGTATCAGTAACTTTATTACGAGCAATAAATTATTTACTGCAGCATGTGACTTTTCTCAAAAAATCTTATGGCTTCAGCAAAATATCCTCAAAAAAGGTATATTTCAATTAAAAATGAAAAAAAAAATTCCGTACTAGTAAAATTTCGAAGAACATCTGAGGGAAATTACAGAAATGCATCTTAATTACACGATTAAAAAAAAAAAACAGAGCGGTCTCTGACATCTTACGTCCCCTGTTATGTCCTTCTTTCTGATTTCCCCTGTTACAGGTTAAAGTATAAAACAATGATTTGCACAATTTTAAAACACAAACATTTACGTGTGGAAAAAACTTACCAAGACGAGAATAGTTCACGCGGCGAGCGAGCAATCAACACTGAACGAAAATACGAATTCGAATAATACTTTGAACTCTGTACGCTGAGCAGTACCTAGTGATATATTAAATTAATTGTTAGTTTTAATTGTTTCATAAAACAATTCAAAAAATAATTGCAATTATTTTAATTGTGAAAAGCGATTAACGTACATTAATTAAATTAATTGCAAAGTACAATTAATAGTTTAATTTCAATTAATTTAATTGCAATTATTTTTTTAATCAATTAACAAGGCAATTGACAAAATAATTGATTAATGCCCAACACTGCCATCTAGTGATATCAGAGTGACATTTATGAGCCAGTTGGTATTTACAAGGCATTGGTGGAAGGTTATGAACAGCCACTACGAAGTCTGCCGGTGTTTCATGTTCATTTAAATTTAATAAGATTTTAGATCTAAAAATAAAGAACTTTTGCTCATTTTGAAGAGAAAAAGGAGAACTCTGTCCATTATACTCATTTTTTCCTCATTCAATCTGTTACTGGGTATCATCAGAATTTTCGGCGTCTGTTACTGGGGGGTCGGATCTTTTTCGAAATTGAGCAAATAAAAATAGAATTAAATAATTCAAAGGATCCAGAAGCAGCCAAACATTCGACGAGATGTAATTGCATGACAGAAAAATAGTTTTAAAAGTCTAAATGCATTAAAAAGCTCAGAAAATTGAGTTAACCTTAGACCGATGTCCTAAGCATGTCTCTTACTGGCCCCGTTACCCTAGTTATTTTATTTATTTATCAATTTTTTTAGCGATATTTTAAGGATAAATTAAGCCTTCTTTCATACTTTTTTCTTATTTCTTCTACTTTTATGGGAAAGTAGGCTAAAAACAGCTTTTTTTCTATGTCATCTTCAAACAAGGAGGACGCATACACAATTGTTTGGAAATACGCGGAACTTTCAGAATCTCTTCGATATGTAAATTAATCTTCACACACCAACAGTTTAGTTTCAAAAATTACCAGAAATATGGAGATGGGTTTTGTTTAAATTTACCCCATGTTTCCTTTTATCTCAACTGACGCGACTTTTTCAAACCAGCATTCAGTCACGACCATTAAACAATACACACGTTATACACGGGGACGATTCACTGAAGTTTTCCCAAATGGGTTTTTGTTCAGTGTTCTAATTCAAAAACTAAAATATTACTGGCATCGTATCCTTATGTCGTCGCTGCAGAGCAACCGTAAGACATCCTATTGTTGCTCTGAGGCGACGATTTTACTTCGCTTCAATAAATTGTTTTGTGTTAGCATTATTAAAACAAAAGTGTCGATGATTCATGTCTAAATTGAAACGTTTAGTATCAAAGCCAGCACAATCCAGTTTTAGCTTACTTACTTTCCCGTAAGATTAAAAGAAAGGAAAAGCATGAAAGAAGCCTCAATGCGTCTAAAATTGGTTAATAAAAAAATTATTTGAATTTTGATATCTTGAATTCAACTTATGTTTGTTGCAATCACGAGTTGCGATAGGACCCTATTCGTTGGGTTTGTTGTTTCTATAAACGGCTTCTGTGTCTCCCGGAATCGACTTTATTTATTCCCGACTCTCTGAACTTTACACAGTCCTTTTTAGACAAAAACATCGCACAAAAAGTTTCCGCGAGTATGTTCTCCTTCTGGGTGTTGGCATCCATGTCATCTGGTCCAAGGGCCTAGAGCATGTCCCTCCTCCTGGGCGGTGGCGTGTGTCTGTGTTAAGGCCAGGGGTGTGCACGGGGGGGGGGGGAGAGAAGGAATACCTGTTGGCCCGGACCTGTAGAGCGCCCAATATTTTTTAAAACTAGGAGTGAAATATAAAAGTAAACAATATGAAGGGGGGCGGAAAAGTCATTTGTGGTGAGGCGCAAAATTTCCGTGCAAGCCCCTGTGTAGGACATGGACGCCATCGCCCAGAAGGAACGGATTCCGATGAGCAGTGCTGCTGGTGGAGGCTCAGGATCAGAGGAATAGCAACCGCAGGGGCCGGTTCTCGTAGATGACTTAAAAATCATAGGAACATCAACTTTGGTTAAGTGAGACTACTAAGCAATTCGTTGATTGCATAAAAATAAATAAATAATTTTAAAAATATGGAGAAATTAAAAATTGGAAAATAGCGTTTTGAGATGGGGAAAATGTGTAACTGTCGGTCGGTGTGTCTGCCCCCCCCCCTCCCGTGTAGTTTTTGAGTGAATAAACCGATTCGAACAAATTGATTTTTTTTCCGTAAGGCCTCGACTAGGACTCATCATTCCCATTTTCACCTCTCGATTTGAACATTTTTTCGTTCAATGTTCAACAGTTCAAAAAAAACCTAACATTTGCGCCAGCGAGAAATTTAAGACAACTATAGATCTCGAACTGAAACTAGATGGACTTGTTTCAAGGAAAATATGTTGGAAAAAGCTCTTGATGAAGAACAAGTATAAGATTTTTTTTAAAAGCTATTTTAAAGGCAGTTTTTATTTTTTGAAAAATTCAAAAATGTTTTACTGGACGTCTATGAGAGAATTAAAAAACTTTTGATCTAAGAAATGAAAAAAAAAAATGGGAAAAGTTATTTTTTTAAATCGTAATCCTATGTCTCGTGGACTTAACATAGAACCAAGTCAGAGATAAATATGACTGAATAAAATAAAATCAATTCAAATCATACATATTTTTACCAAGGCTGCGTAGTCGAAGGGAAAATAACTAACTCCCGACTTTTATTCCAACTCGTAGAATTTTAGGGTCTTCGACTCCAACTCCGACTCCTGTACGCCAAAATCGGTCCGACTCGAACTCTGCAGACATGGCAGAAATGGAGAGAAAATGACTAACTTCGACTTTTGGATTTTTAAAGCTTTTGACTCCGACTTACTTTACCCCCAAATTCATCCGACTCTAACTCCACGACTCCGAGCTAGAGTTAGTCATTTGTAAGTAATGTTTCAATGTTTGTTTTTATATACAACGATATGTTTGAAGGTTGGCTTTGACCCTGCTTTTCATTTCCAAACAGTTAAGATCCAATTGATATACATTTACTAGCATGTAGTAAACGAAAGGAATTAACTAATTATGAGATCTGGAAACAGTTTGTAACCCTTCACAAACGATGAAACCTTGCTATCCAAAGCGTTTGTTTTTCCTAAGTCGAGCCCCTTATGCGTTTAAAATTGTTATACATTTAAAGTTCGAAAGTAGCCCCCCCCCCTTCCCCTTATGCGTCCTTTGCATTGTCTGACCGCATATTTCTTTAAAAACATATAATTATGTCCACTCTGACCGCGTATTATATGGAACTGGCAATCATCCAATTAAGACGAATATATCTGAATGAGGGGAAAAGTAAAAATTTGATGCGCGTGTTCCGCTTATTTGAATGTGACACTGCTTAATTTAGAGGCTAGCATACATCTGCAAAAGCTGGCATCCCTGAAAAATAATAGATGTGTCCAATTCCGGCTTTTAACCGGATGTTTATCTTTCCATCTAATTGGTGGTCAGACTGTACCAGCATGTAGTCGACAAAAAGAATTAACTAACTATGAGTTCTGTAAACAGTTTGTAACACATAAAACAGATGAAACGTTGTTATCCAAAGAGTTTGTTTTTCCTGTCGGGTTCCTTAAGCGTTTGAAATTGTTATACATTTAATGTTCGAAAGTAGGACCCCCCCTTCCCCCTATGTATTCTTATAATTAGGTAGTGAAATTGAGTATGTATCACTTTAGTAGTAGAGTATGTAGTATCTTCTACCTGTACATAATTTTCAAAATCACAGTAAAATGATGACAGCAGGAATGGACTTCTGAAAATGAACGTTAGTTCCTCAACATATTTTTATATTCTAGTTTTTTAATGTATAAGCATAAAAAAATGTATGGCAAAATTTTACATTTTCTCTTTTTTACTAAATTCAAAAAGTGCTATTTATTTATTTTTTTTACACTAGTGGTACTCTTACAGCTTTGTCCGTAGTAGAAAATTAAAAGGTCATTTGGTTCGCCTGTATATTAATGGGTGATGAATTTCTCGCCAATTTACTATATTAATTTGCTCGCCCATGTTATGGGCAGATGTTATGATAATTTACTCGTTCATGTTATGATAATTTAATATTCCATGTTATGATAATTCGCTCGGCAAAATGCATTTAAAAATGGAATATAAAACGAACACAATTGAACTTTCAAAAAATCGCTGCGAGGTGCTCATCGCTATCTTACGAATTAGTTTTGTGCCAAATTTCATGAAAATCGGCCGAACGGTATAGGCGCTATGCGCGTAACAGAGATCCAGACACACAGACTTTCAGTTTTATTATAAGATAGAGATGACGCTTACTATCATACTACGTTATAGCAACTAAATGAAGCATGTTCCATCATTGTGCAAGCTATTTTATTTTAAAAATTAATGAAATTGTAGGAATGAAACGAATTCGGGCTCCGATTTAAATACCTTTCCTCTTTCTAAAATGGAAGGAGTAAGGTAAAATATTTCTAGAGGGCTGCATTTTTTATAACCGTTTTAAAAATGTTCCCTCGCGTTAAATGAACCGAAAAACAAAAACAAAAGAACGGAAACAGACATCAGTAGATGGTGAAGTGACTATTGCAGAGCTTCAAACAGCCCATCCGCACGCAAACTATTAATGACAGGGAATTAAAAATTTCGAAATGACTCCGCTTTTGTCAGTCTTCACAACGAAAACGGAACGACTCAAAAAAGGGAGTCAGATCCATAAGCATTGTGACAGTTCCGAACGGCGAAGAGACTAATGTGTCCCGTGTTGCCTGTTATCTCACCCGAATTGTGTGACTAATGATTCCGACTTTCTGTCATTGGCGGAGAACAAAGCACGGTCGACCATTCCGCTTCCTGTTCCATCCGGTGATCTAGCCACACTCTCTCCCTCTGCGAAGAACGTCGGCTGCGCCTCCAGGTGAAATGATCTCGCGCTTCCGGATCTGGCAGTACGCGCGCAGAGATGGATGGCGCTTTGTTCCGCATTAGGCTTATCGGAATGTCCCACAATGCACTTGGGAAATTAGTTCGACGACAGGACCCAGGTAGAATCGAGGGTCATGGCTGGGGGGTTGTTAACGACATCATCCGGCGGAATCGTACCCTGTATCAGAATCCGGATTGTGTATTCAGTCCTCCATGAAAATCGGGACTCTACCTTTGAACACTTCTTTAGAATGCATATGTACACTAGGGTGGTTCAAAAATACAAGTAAAAAAAAAGTTTCTCCTAGATAACGGGATCACCCCTCAATATTTTTAGACTTGTGGATAGAAATATACTGGAAGAGTTTTACTTTCTATTTTAAATGAAAGAGGGTGCTCAACCCCCTCTCCCAAATTTCATACGTGTGAGAAGAGCAGCTAAAAAATTGATTGAACTGAAAAAACAATGCTACAGATTATAATATAGACTAGTAATATGCATATACAAAGCCATAAAATAATTATTTAAGAAAAAACAGCTGGGGAAATTAAATGTTTGTAAATGTGTGACATTTCTTATGCTACGGCTAATGTTAAATTGAGGGGTCTGCCTCTTCCGTGCAAAAATATCCATGACTAACAAAAAGAAAAAAAGTGACCGGATTGAGAAAAAACAGCAAAAATATGTAGAAATTTATAACACTAAAACAAAACACAATATTTGTGACAAAAAAAATGTGAGGTTATAGCGCCTAATCAACTGGTAGGCTAAACAGCTGTTATAAACAAAGATTGAACAACCTAAAAATTTCGAAAATGAAAAATTCCTAGCTTAATTCCATTAATTCACACAAACCCTTGTGTATATCCATAAAGAACCCAGCTTTTTAACTGAAAAGAAACATTTTTGAGCAATCACTAATTGTTTATTGATCTCACTTTACCGTAGTTAATGTTCGTTTGGTTTTATTTTTCTGTGCTTAATATACTGCAAAACTTCTCTGGTCTACGGGCCTTTTCGACCACGTCACTCCTAATGGAAGGTGACGTCCATGTCCTCCGGCATCGACTTTATTTATACCCAACCCTACGATTTTATACAATCCTCTTTAGACAACCAGCTCCAGGTATATTCGTTTTAATTTTGACGTCTTGAATTCAAATTATGTTTTTCGCAATTTCGACTGCGATAAGAGCCATTTGCAGAAACAAAAAACCCCACGAATAGGGTCCTATCGCACTAGGGAAGTTGCAACCTATTAAATGTTCATATTTTGACTATTGAATATTGTTCATTGACCCTCAAAACTAAAAAATTCACCATCACCGAATTTTAAAACACTGTGATTGATTTTTAATGCATTTTTAAAAATCCACGCGCAAAAGTGCGCTCTTCTGAAACGTCACGAGCTTATGTCACAGGGCACTAATGGGCAGCCTTCCGCCGAAGATCCCTTGTTTTCGTACGGACATTTTGAGGCCGCTGATATTTTTATTTTTTAGAAATTCAATAATCCTTTTGAACACACTATGGAGGCCGGATTCGTTAAAGCACAATCTAAATAATCTTCCTCAAGTAACATCAATGATGATATTCGAATATCTCCGAGAGGATGAGAGATTTAATGTTCCAGAAACGCGAGGATATAAGCCTTTTACATTTCGTCTTCGAAGCCAACTGCATGCCCTTCGGCTTCTCCCGTATCGGAGGAGCACATGACGTCACTTCCTATGCCATTTGACGTCACAAGCGCTTGACCTTTAAAAATTAATTAAAAAAAAACTACTTATTGTATCGCAAAAAATTTTTCACCTATGATGTTCATACATGTTACTCTATCATATAAAAATAAAACTGAAAAATCGAAAACTTCCCTATTCGTGATTGCGAGAAACATAATTTGAATTCAAGGCGTTAATATTCAAATGCATGCCAGGGGCTAGATGCTGTTATTAGTTTGCTTTTTCATTTCAAGGAATTTTCACCAAATTTATTCTAATCCTGCTATTTAAGTACGGTAGAGCTTCTTCAATTCGAGCCAACTTTGACCGAGGGAGTTCGGACCATCAAATCTCTCGGATTACAGAACATAATACGCTTTTTACATGTCCGGTACAAAGCAACAGCTAAGACGCAGTTACAATTGATCATAAGTGTTACAGAAAAAAGAGAAATGCTCTGAAGTGTGGAATAATGTTTACTTAATCAATAGTAAACAGGGAATGTAAACAGCATTCTGCCGTGGACAGGAAAACGGCAGTATCTGCAGAAATAAGTTTTCGAGACATTTGAAGAAATGCGTCTTGGATTCAGTACTAATAGTGAAATTTGGGATTAGAAGTTTTTTTCGAGCTTTTTTTTTCAGCGGAAATCAAACAACCAAGTTAGTACAACGAAGTTAATGTAACATAGATGACTAAAATGCAAAAACATGAAAAATGAAAAATTTGCAGTTCCTGCCCTTTACCTGCCCAGTGCAGTATTACAGCAAAAAATTAGTTTACAAAATATTAGTTTATTTACAGTACATGTATTTCATCTCAGCTTCGTTCAGTTTAAGGATCTGCCGTTCTAACGTTAAAAGAACCCAATATGTGCAATTGCTTATGCACACATGCATTTGTAGACAATCCGGGTTCTATTTATTTGATTTTCCATGTATGTTGAATCTCTGAAGACAGTGCGCAATTTATTAGAATTTTGAAAGTATCTCAATACTTTAAAAGTAACATAAAAAATTGTGAAATGATGTCTCTGTCCAGGAGACCCCATAGCACTTACAGCCTTGAAATTTGGCACCAAATGACTTTGAGGCCCGGGGGGTTTTCCCCTGTTTTTTATCCTGTTGCCCCTGTTGCTTCGTAAAACTTACTGAAGGGATGAAAAATTTCCCGCACCCCTGAACATCCTGTATCATTTTGAAAGAACTTTTTTAGCTTATTCCAATTTTCTCAATTAATTAGAATATCAGATATAAGGGTTTCTAATTTAACGAAAGTGCAAGCACAGAGCAAAAGAATAAATGTTGCTAGAGACAACAAATTGGAAAATTTTTTCGAACGTACAAAACGGCCGTCTTCCTATGTTCAGAAAGCCCTAAAGCGGTAAAATTAGGTACTCTGGGAGGAGAGCGCTTTGAGGAGTTTCATTAAAAAAGATTTCATCATAATATTTTTATTCAGCATTTTTTGTCTTCGGGTTGGAGTGGGATTTTAATATTTTGCTGTATTTAATGAGCTCTCTTCTGAAACTCTTTTTTTTTTATGGAAAGGGAAGAGCGATTTTTATTTTGTTGTAATCGTAATGTGTAGTTCAATCTGATTCTTCTTAACAGGGGCTTTAAATCTTCGCGAACCAAATAAGATTGCGAAGCAATCTTCCGGAGTTGGTGAGCTGCAGCGAATATGGGGCCGAGCTCCCTAGTTCACTAAAGAAGAAGTATTACATAATCAACAATACAAGATTTTACAATAATATACTACCGCGCAGGGTAGTTGAAAGACAGAAGTGACGTTTCACCGCAAAGAGTGTACATCCTAGGGAAAGCAACATTTACAGAGAGAGCGTGCTGCGAGATCGCGCGGAATCTAACGATCTGAACTCCTCTTCACCGCACGAAGATTACTCACGACAACAGTCATTTTGTACAAATGAAACGAAAAAAAGGTTCACTGGTTGTAGTCAAGTGTTCAGTCACAAATTTATTGCAATGTAAGCATTTTAAATCAGGACTTAATCATTGCAATCTAGAGAGTTGTGAATTGATTGTTTAAATTTTATTGATCTAAAGAAAATGCGCAATTATTCCATTTAACAAAAACAACATTAAAAACTATATTGCAACCTTGTATTTGAAGCACAAAAAATGATACACCTTTTCTTATGTGCAGAAACAATAAAGGACTGAGGACAAAAACAAAATTATTGAATCATTTTCTTGCCAAAACATTGCATACGCGCTTTTCGAGCACGCAATAAACCTCTTGATCTATGCCTAAAAACATGTGCTATGAGAGTTTATTTCGATGTCCAAAACTTTCAGCGCCTTCAACAAAAAAAAAAAAAAAAAAAAAAACCGCTTGTAAATTTTGAAATTTCATTAAAAAAAAGAATGAATAGCAAGAAATATAATAAATTGAAAAGGATATAAAAAGGATAAAATATAAAAAGAAATAAAAAAAGAAATATAAAAAGGAATACATTGCTCCTTTTTTTCTTTTGCAGACCAAAAACTGTAATGACTGTTAAATGTCCTTATCTTTTTAATTTTGTCTTAAAACTTTCTTCGTAAATTTAGTCTTTCTATTCTCACAATAAACAAAAATATGGTTTGAAACGGAATAACATTTAATTAACTTTGTCTTTATATACATCCGGTTGTCAGGTTCTCTCATTTGAAATTACGAATAGTTAAACTAAACTCTAGAGAAATAAATACTTAATGTGTACTTAGTTGAAAGACTTAGGGAATTTCAAAAAGGACTCCAAATGTGCATTAAGCGCGCACATCGCACATGTTCTGTTAGCTCTGGCCTGCCCTTTCTTGGCGTTCACTGTTATCAACTGCGTTCTTTGTTCTGGTTGGTTGTCTTTCCCTTTTAAGGCAGTCTATTTCATTCAGAAGAGATAAAATGGAGGGAGTGAAAACTTTTATTCGGTAAAGCCAAGACGTGAAAAACTCGCGTTATAGCCATTTCGCGTAAGTCAAATCGTGCTGTAGCAGTAGTCGACTGAAAATTACTTGTTACTGTATTTATAAACCATTATATGGTTTTATTTATAAACCTTAAAATTAATGTAATATTTAATAACTTAATATTTTGTTTTAAATTTATTATACAACAATTTATTTATTTATCTTAATACAACCATTTTTCTTTTTACGATAAGTCATTTTCGTCTGAAAATAATGTTTTCTTCTTTCAGAACTCGAAACAATGAATGCAATTTTACTGACGCTTTTCAATATTAAAAAATGTTGAAGTTGAACAGAAATGATCGAGTACTTTTCGTTATCTCACATTTTCATTCATAAAAACAGGACATAAAACAATACAGAAATCATTCCGCCATTGAATGGGTAGAATTTATTATCCGATATTTCTCACTCTATTTTATTCAGACGAAAATGTCTAATTAAACGACATTTAATACTTTTTTGCGGTTTCTTTTCGCAACATCATTTTTACATTTCGATATCGATATTCGCTTGTCGTCTGACTCTTGATTTTGATATCAATAAATATATCATAATCGCTCGCCATTCGAATCTCTGTTTTCTCATAAAAAGTTCCCTCGCATAATAAAACAGCTAAAATGATGAGACGCGAATTTCCATTCCGCGAAAATAATTCCATCACGATGAATGGAGAGATAAAATTCGCCATTATTTTAGACAGATCGTTTGCTGAAAGCGGCGCGAAATCGTTTCAATAACAATAAAGGATTTGTATCTGGCAACACCTAGCTTTTTCGAGGTGCGTAATGCCACCGAATGATCAACACTCGCAATGAAGTTCATTACCGTGTCGTTCTTTTTGTGATGTGTTTAGGCGCATTTATCTCTGCTTGGCGAAAACTATTTGTGTTTGTAGAAGAAGAATTCTTTTAAGAATGCAATTTGTCGAGTATTACACAATTGTGTCTCAAAACTCCGATCATAGCAAAATTCAAAATTTGGATAAAAATTTCAATTTTCATAGCAGTTTCAAACCTTAATTTATTGATCCATCACTTACAATGGACATGATAGTAATTTTTGATGTGAAACTTTTAATGCGAGGGCTTTGAAATTCAGATCGGAAACATGTGTGTGATGGAAGTGATTTAGCTTGTGTGGCGAAAAGACGCACATGCGCTCTTCTCGTTTTCTTTCTCGCTGTCCGTAGTTGCGTGTGCTGCGTTGAATACAGCTTTTGATTATCAACGGAACATTTGTTGAAATACGAACCAACGCATTTTTAGTATTACTTGGTGTTCTCGTTGTTTATTATCCATTTTCTTCATCAAAATATGCAATTTTTTGGTAAATATATTTACATATATGCCTGAAACATAATAAATATGCATAGTTGGGACTCGATCTGGGGCCCGATGGGTTCAAAAATTAACTCTTTGCCGACTGAGCCACTGTGACTGTCAGTCAGATTGCACTGTGCGGCAATAGTAGTATGTGTACGAAAACGATAGTTTCTCTTCTTAAGAACGAAGATGATGCACAGTGACACATAAGGAAATAAATGAATGATAAACAAAAATCTATGCTATTCAAAAGTGATTGATAAATAATTAAAATGTTTCCCTGCAATACAAACTGTCACTTCTATCATGTGACTTTACGACATGCAATGTGAATCAGCGGCGGTTTTAAGGGAACACTATACAAAGTGCCTTAACTCAATAAGGGGCGATTGGGTGCGCTTAGTCTGCTCCCCCGATTTAGCCACCTGCAGCTTTTTGTTAGGTCTTTTGAAATATAACAACCGTCCAAGAAACCACCATCCAGGCAACCAAGTCATATTCGGTGATGTGCTGGTAGAAATCGTGAAGAATACCAGAAACTGACTTATCAATGAGTGAACAATGCCTAGAAGTCACTTACCTTATGCGACGGTCAACTTCTCGTAAAAGAAAAAAAAGCAAGTAATATAAAAAAACAAAATTATTAGGTCAACAATGAAAAATTTACATTTAATAGAAGCATTGTTTAAAAGCGGGTAGGCCTTCGGATGCCACCCCCCCCCCCCATGGTGTGTAAGCAACGATGAATACGTATGTCGTGTTTGCATAAATATCCCCGAGTTTTAATCAATCCCAGCGAAGAAGCAGTGAAGCGGCATGGCACAATCAGACTTAAAATTTAAAAAAATGATACATTTCTTTAAAAAAATTAAGTTTTGTAACTTCTGATTAGTCAAAGAACAGCTTTTATTTTTTTCTATTGTCAATAATATTACGTTATTCTGACGCCATCCACCTACAAACTACAATAGTCATTTCGCTTGTCTCTTTTTTAAATTTAAGGTTATAATTACTGAAATAAAAAACGTGTCTTCGGACAAAGCGGGTATAGGATTTAATCATATATAATTTCTTGACTCGTGTGCTGGCTTAGATTTTCCTTTTCAATAGGATAAGTATTATAGCTTTAAAAAGTTGTTTTTTAGGATGGTAATTAATTTAGTCTATCAATTTATTCAGTTGATTCTTTATCGTTTATAAAGAAGTGTACTGACTTTAAATTGAATAAATACAACTGTTTTATATATATTTTTTAGAAGGCGTTCTTAAAAAACATACCCGCTTTGGGCCACCCTCCCCTAAATGAAATAAAATGTAAACATAATAAAATAAAATAAAATAAATAATTTAAATTAAAAATAAATTAATAAATACATTTAAATAAATAATACCCCCTCCTCCATTTTTATAGCACCAACTTGCACCGTAACCCCCCCCCCCGCCCCCTGTGAGCACGCCTGAAAATGACCGTGATCAACGCAGTCCTTTTACTTTTCCCTGACACGAAATTTTCTTCCCCTCTGTTTTTCAGTTTCAATCTTACATTTTGATATATATATTTAGAGGTGGAGGAAATTTCAAGTGTCGGCAAAATGGGGGGTAATCCTGATCAACAGTTTACTTTCAGTTGAAGGCTCACCTTACATTTTAGCATGTAATATGTTAAAAACAATTAGAATTCACTTTCCAATTGCTTTGGAACGTTCGAACAAATCTTATCTGATACAGAAAAAATCCGGGGGTTTTAAGGATAATTAATTTCAATTTGTGCGAGCATGTTTTCGTTCTCATATTAGCACATTTTTTTTCACTTGACGATCTATCAACAAGTTGAAAATGCATGTAGTGACAGAAATGAGGGGATGGATCAAATGTCAGTTTGGGCGATTTCTGGGGAGATTCGTATAGAACCTACGTAAACTAAACATAGTCGAAATTCCTTCAAACTTTCATTCTTGAATACATTCTCAATAAACTGAAGTAAAAGTATTCAATCTGGTCTGCCCTCCCAAAGACATGCACCCTTAGTTTTGTAGTAGCAATTCAGGCGTCAAACACCACCAAACCATCGAATTGCTTTAGATTTGAAAGTGCCACCCTCTTACCATACTTTGTATATAGGAAAAAGTCTAAGAATTCATTAAAAAGTTTAAAATGTATCAAAAAAAATTATGCATTTTATAAATGCAGCGTCTAGCGCGTATATGCTGGTTCTTTTCAGTAACTAAAAGCAATAATTGTTTTATAGGCGTACAAAGAAGTCAAGTGGTGCCTTCATTAGTTCTTTTATACATACAGATTTAAAGTACACAAAGACCCATTAAATAAAGTTATAAATGTCTGTTTGTAAACTTATGTAGTTCCAATTTGGATAAATTCGAAAATAATATCCCTCATGTTGATAAATTAAATTAATAAAGAATATTAAATTTAAAATGCGTTTTAATAGTTTTAGGAATTAACCTGTAAATCGGTTTTCTTTGCAGCTAGGATGTAGTTGTTGTGAAAGCGACATTTCCAATCATGTTGTGAATCCTGGTGAACAAGGAAGTCCGTGGTGTCTTCATTTGATTTTTTTATACACAAAGATTTAAAGTGCACAAAGACTCATAAAATTAAATTTGTAATGTCTGTTGGTAAACTTATATAGTTCGAATTTGGATGAATTTCAACATAATATCCCTCATGTTTAAAAGTTAAAGTAGGAAAGAATATTAAATTTAAAATGTAGTACTTTAAGGGGTCTAAGGACCCTTAACCTTAAAAATTTCCGATTTTCGGAAAAAAGATATGTTATGCATAATTTAATTCTGAACAATTTGATACCTTATTTTTTACCATATGCAAAAACATTTTCAAGTTATCGTGAAAATGCGTGAACTATCCTCATCAAGATTTATGTTTACAGCAGCTGTTTAAGCCTCTTTTTCTCAGGTGCCGGTTTCGCGTTTTGCGTGCATGATATTTTAGAAAGTTTCATATGTATTTCCGTAAAACTTTTCATGCATGTTTGTCTGATTTATTTTTATGATCTGAACCTAAATTTTAACTAAAAATGAAAGTTAATTAAAAAAAAATATTTTCATCCAAAATTTTGGAAAATTTTGATATTAACTTATAAAATTTCAAAATAAATAAGTAAATAAATAAAGTAAAATAAAATAAAATGAATAAATAAATAATTAATTAAAAAAAATAGTTTCAGATCATAAAAATAAACCAGACAAACATGTACAAAAAGTTTTACGGAAATATATAAAGAACTTTCTGAAATATCATGCGCGCAAAACGAGAAACCTGAGAAAACGCAACCTGAGAAAAAGAGGCTTAAACAGCTGCTGTTAACATAAATCTCTACGGGGAAAGTATACTAATTTTTTCGATAATATGAAAAATGTTTTGCGTATGGTAATAAATAAGGTATCAAATTGTTCAGAATTAAATTAGGCATAACATATATTTTTTTCCAGAAAGTCGAACATCTTGAAGGTTTAATGTCCTTAGATCCCTTAATATCACTGGAAATTAGTTTGTAAATCGGTTTTCTTTGCAACTAGAATGTAATTGTTGCGAAAGCGACATTTCCTATCCATGTTGTGAATCCAGGCGTGCAAGGAAGTCGAGTGGTACCTTCATTTGATTTTTCATACACAAAGACTTAAATTGTACAAAGACCCATAAAATAAAATTCAAATGTCTGTTGGGAAAGTTAAATAGTTGAGTTTGGATAAATTTCAGCATAATATCTCTCAAGTTTATAAATTAAATTAGTAAAGAATGTTAAATTTAAAATGAATTTCAATAGCTCTAGGAATTGGTCTGTAAATCGGTTTTCTTTGCAGCTAGAATGTAGCTGTTGTGAAAACAACATTTCCACTCCATGTTGTGAATCCAGGCGTACAAGGAAGCCGTGGTGCCTTCATTTGATTTTTTTATGCACAAAGATTTAAAGTGCACAAAAACTTACAAATAAAATTTTAAATGTCTCTTTTTAAACTTACAAGTTTTGGATAAATTTCAACATAATATCCCTCATGTTTACAAATAAAATTTGTAAAGAATGTTACATTTAAAATGTATTTTAATAGCACTAGAAATTTGTTTGTAAATGGGTTTTCTTTACAACTGTGGTGTGAGTGTAGTGAAAGCGACATTTGTAATTCATATTGTGAATCCGTTATTATTTTATGTTTCAGAACATTTTTCATGAACATGTTTTGAATTAAGAAACTATTTTTAAAAAACAAATCATGAAAGGAAGTTATGAGTTGAATGACAATTAATGACGTAGTAGTCAAAATTTATAAGCATATCAATAAATGTTGAACGCTTGAAACCCTTTTCGTTGTTTTTTTCTTTTTCTTTTTGATTTTATGACAATAGTTTTCACCAATCAATATTTTTGTTATGATAAGTGTGATGCTATCGTTCGGCACCAAAATTAATTTTTAAAAACGCTAATTTTAAGACTGCGTGAAAATTTAAAATATGATCCCGTGTTCTTTCTTTTGAAGAACTCATAGGGGTTTTTTTCAACAAATATTCTGTTTATTTTCTTCCAAAGAAAAAAACTTATCAATATCGAAAAGTCGTTCATAAACACTTAATTCATTGCACCATAAAAATTTCAGAAACGTAACTACAGCATTACTTATATTATATTAAAATAATTTTTACTGCTTTACTACACTTTGCAATTAAAATGATTAACTATTCGAAAAAAAGTAGGAACAGGATTAAAACTTTGTTGAAAAATAAAATGAACAGAAGTTGAAAAGGTAATTTTAAAGCATGAATCATAGATTATAACTATAGTGCCTAGAAAGAGTAGTGTGCCGATCGACGGGGAAAAAGTGAGGTCAGATCTGAGGAAAATCCAGATGGCGCTGCGCTCGAGGAGTACGTTATGCTCCTCAATCAGACTCGTTTTAAATCAGCGATTGCATGCTGATTTCGCAGTTTAAAAGCCACGTTTTTCGGATTGAACTTATTTCTGCGCAAAAGACAAATTCTGTAATAAGTGCTATTTGTTACATGGATGTTCATTTATTTTTTGAAGAATATAAAATTACTTTATGCTAATTTATCTTCAATGAAAATAGTAGAATATAAGGGGCCATTCATTAAATACGTAAGGGTCCCGAGGGGGAGGGGGGTTGGAAAAGCCTGTACGTATCTTGGGGGGGGGGGGGGGGTCAAACTCATTCTTACATAATATTTTCCAAGTCGGTATTTCACATTAGAAATTGCGCGGTCAACAAGTGATTTGGCAGAGATTATGTTCCATTTGCGTATGGAAGGTAAGAAGCGTGTTAGGATAAGATGTTTTTTTATTTGTTTTACAAAGAATGAATAGTGTAAAATATAATAAAAGAGTCGCATTGTGTACGGTATGTTTTATTTTCAATTAATATTACATCAAAACAAAAACAAAACAAAAAAAAATGTCGAAAAAATATTTAGTTTAGATTCTAACTTTTCAGTAACTATTTCTTTACGCAAAAGTTTCAATTTAATAATGTGAATTTAATAACGATTACAGTGATGTAGCGACTCCAAAATTTGTTATTTTTTCATTTTGAAAAACGAAATGGAATCTTACGTAAGAATAGGGGGGGGGGGGGGGGTGAAAAATCTTACGTACCCTTACATGGGGGGAGGGGGATCAAAAATTGCCAAAATCCTCCTGACGTAATTAATGAATGGCCCCTAAGTATTTAATAACTGCGCATCTCTTATTTCTCTACTAATAAAGCTGAAAGTCTCTCTTTCTGGATTTCTGTCTAGATTTCTGTACGGATTTCTGTCTGGATCTCTGTGACACGGACAGCACCTAGACCGTTCGGCCGATTTTCATGAAATTTGATATAAAGTTAGTTTGTAGCACGGGGGTGTGCACCTCGAAGCGATTTTCCGAAAATTCGATTTTTTTAATTTCAATTTTAAGAACAGTTTCCGGAGCAAAATTATCATAAGATGGATGAGTTAATTACAAAATTATCATGACGTGGAACCGCAACATGGGAAGAGCGAATAAACATAGCCAATTGGCGGGAAATTCATCATCCATTATTTGTAAATATACAAGCTAGTCAAATGACCTTTTAATTTTCTCCACCGGGCAAAGTCCTGCGGGTACCGCTAGTTTCAAAATAAAACTGCTTCTAAATTCTTAAGCTAATTAAAATTATCAGGACTTCTCAGTCTGAGTCGAAGTCGCTTGAAAAACCTACCGACTCCGACCTGTTTTTTTTTTTTTTAATTTTCAAGGACTTTCCTTACATTAAAAAAAAAAAAAAAATAGGGCCACTTGCTCCGATCACATATATAACTACATACTAATTTGCAAATAACTGCAATTGGTAAACAGCTGGCTTGATTATTTGTTGAATTTTCGGTAATACTTATCAACGTCAAACTGCTAGTTTGCTTATTTTTATAAAGTTCTTAAGAACCTGTCAGCAAACGGTTTTGTTGTCGATAATTATCGAAACAGAAGTGTTTTTGAATCTGACGTTATCATTGTCAAAAAAAAGTATTTATGTATTTTTATCTTTTATCTCATATGTAAAATAGCGAAAGAAATGTATCCTTAAAAACTAAAAACAAATGGGGAACCTCCTCGTCCCTCTTCTTTGTCTAACATTGCTTATGATAGCTTTAAAATGTTCTTTTAAAAGGAAGCGCAGCTTCTGAATCTCCCTACCCTTAATCAGGAAACAACATGACAGTGTTACAATTGAAAAATATAAATAAGTAGCGATCAAAAAAACATTGTGATACATGTTTTTGGACGCAAAAAATATTTTCCCGTTGTCGATATATGAGATTTTAAAGCCTATGGGATTTTAAGAAAAGCGAGTCTCGTTGTTCCAAATTTAGCGAGTTTTGATGGGGACAGATATCTTTCACGCTCTGTAGATACGGATGTCCTGCCACATGCAGACGAGGAAATCGTCTGTGAGAAATTGGTACCTTCAATCCCTCGCCAAGTGTTTAAATTTGCCACTTTTCTTAAAATTTCTGGAGACTTAAATACCTTTTATCTCGATAACGAGGGACGATAACAATAATAATTATCAATTTCGTACAGGATTTTAAAAGGCTGAAATTAAAAAAAAATTTTTTTTTTTAAATATAACTTACGTGCTCGTTGACTCCGTTTGTCCGAAAGTCTTATGGTCGGTCGCTAAGTTACCAGGCGTGGTGTTGCTGGAGATTTCTAACCTATTCTCCAGACCTATAAACTGTAGATGTGGTGCTACCATATACCGTGCCCAAGTCGGGCTCTTTCTCATTTAAGGGCCTCATTGACTCAGGATTGACTCTCCTTTCTGCTTTAAACTCATGCTGTCTACATGAATGGGGCTTGAGTCTCCCAAGTGGCATTAAAAACAACAACAAACTACGCCTTTAGCCATCTCGATTGATAATACATTTGCCTTAAAATATAAGTATCAAATTTTCAGTCAATTGTATAAAATTTTGTTTTGAAAACATACTTGTCTTTGTGTCTAATTCAATAATGATCTTTTTATCGTCAATATTATTTTCCACATAATTTACAATATATATACAAAAACTACAATATTTGGAAATTTTTTAAATTTCATACAAACCCAATATTTGTTAGGAAAATTAATATAAACAATTTCATTTATAATAGATTTATACGTGGTTATTTCAGTTTCATCTGCGGAAAGATCAAGTTTTATTTTTTTCAAACAGGGAACATTTTTCTTAACTGCATAATTCCTGATGGACCTTTTCTTTGGTAATTTTTTAGTAAAATATGTTGGCAGATTTGGGAAAATTGTCGGAATTACCTCATCTTTCAAAAAAGTTTTTCCCCGAGGAATCAAAACTTCCCCACCATTTATAATATGCTTAAAATGCGTTTCAATAAAATGTTTTTCGAAGTGCAGAGCACAAATTGAGCAATATTTATCAAAAACTTTATCTAACCTGGAAATTAACGAGTTCCACTTAAGTTTTTCTTCATCTGATGGAGCTTTAAAAAGCGTAACTTTTTCCTTGCATGTTTTGTACCCACTTTTGCATCCTGGTTGAAACAAGATGAAGCATTATTTCTTCCAATGTTCAACTTTGATGCCTCCATTAAAAGCCTTAAATGCTGTTTCATGAAATATTCACGAAATAAAGGTAAAAAAGAGAAACGCGGAACTAAATTGTAACAAAATCCCGCGTCTACTAATGTAAACACCGCGAAATTGAACGTGCACCTCGACTGCACTGCCATCTAGCGGTTTTCATACAATTCGTCTTCAAGAATCGCAGGGAAAAAAGCGCCGGTCGACACACTACTCTTTCTAGGCACTATAATTATAACCAGTACTGTTAAAATGCAAGCATTAAAATATTTTCAGCAAGTACTGTATATCCGGTGCAATGGTTATTATTGAAAATGACTGTTACATTTATTAATTTATGTATTTATTTTCAACTTATTTTTCTCTTTTTCAATTGAATTTTCGCTTGCCCACGGATTATTGTACTAAGGGAAAGGAGGGGGGGGGGGAGACAGAAACAGGATGCGAAAAAATTACCAAATTTTATTGCTGTTCATGTGACAAAATGATGAACAGTAACTTATGTCGAATCAGGAAAATGGCAAAATATTGAAGATGTCCTTGTTTCCAATTTGTCCTGAAATAACGAAAAATGCACTATGAATTCGTCTTTAGCTATTGACAAAATATAGACTGATCATTCGTCTAGAACGATTGGCATCAAGTACGTATATAGCGTACAGCATTGGTATTTAAACGTTTACTTTGAGAAACCCTTTGACCACACAGTTTTCTTGGAGAAACTTCTTCATCAAGGAGCATAATATATCAATTATTTATCTTACTCAAATTTGAACCATTATTATTTTATCTGTATTGTATTACAATGCAAAGATGACTTTTTTATTTCTTAAAATATTCTACAAGAATAATAAAGAAAAGAAACACTATTTTAAATTACAGTGAATTAATGACCCCGCTGTGATCGTTTAGTGCATTAAATTTTTACGTCTAGAATGATTTATTTCAGGGTTTCACAAACTTTGCAGACCAGCGGATCCCTCTCATAAACACCACCCCTTCCGTCATTAGAGTGTATAGATACTTATAGTTAGTGGATAATTTAACTATTTTAAATTCATCGTTACTAATTAGAAAGTAATATCACTATTTAAAAAGAGTTAGGTAGTTTACAATGCTTTTGACTTTATTTACAAATTCTGGAGTACAAAATAAAGTTGAACAGACAGAAATCAATAGGTGACAATCCGATTAAAATTCAAAATTGAACAACGAATTAAAGGGAAAAGTGAAGTAGTTTTAATTGACGCTATTTAAATGTATCGGATTTAGTCGTTGATAGCTGGAGTCGAATATTGGGATCAGCATCTAGACAGCTTCGGTATTCAGTTTTGGTGGTTCCATAGTTCAAAAATCTGGATTCGCATTGGTAAATAGTGGCAATTGGAAGAATGGGCTTTGCCTTTTCAAAAACTGTTTTTTTTTTTTTTTTTTTTTCCAGTCAAAGCGAAAAAGGGGGTAAGGACAGACTGACAAAAACTGTAAAATGTTTGGAGTCAGAAAAAATTTGTAGGCTCCAGAGAATTGTTTTGTCAGAGTTTGTGGGAAAATTCGGTACAACATGATTTTTCAAATAATATTGTTCTAAAAAAAGTAATCGCCAAGTAATTTATTATTTTTTTTCGGTCATGTCGGATACTCGAAATAAGTATCCTTGAAAATAGATTTTAAGGTGCAGTTTGAAGTTATGTCTATCAAACATTCACATTCCCATGACGACAGACTGCGCGGTTTTATCGAAGCAGTAAACGGTTTGACCACTTATGCAAGATCTTGCATCATTGTACCTTGAGATGTCGGGGAGCTAGGGCTCAAAAGACAACTCCTTACTTCTAAAGTGAAAATCCTAGTTTTCAAACGCAACATTTAAGTATCTACAAGAAATACACCACCAATTCAGTAATTCCGGCCGAGGACTACAGTTTCGTGCTTATTAACACTCATCAGCCCGGCATAGGAAGTGACTGAGCTGGAGGTGATGAAACTCTTAAGGAAGCCAAGAGTGCAAAACAAACTAGTAGCTAATATAGAATTAGCACTGACCAGACGAGTGACTGAAGCAATTTAAGTATTATTTAATGCTTTAAAAAAATTTTTTTCCCCAGTTTGCCACCGACCCCTTACTAAGGTGCGGCGGAACCACAGTTTGGAAAGCCCTAATTTATTTTATCTTTTATTTCTATTAAATTTCACAAGCGAACATCGTATAAGAATTCGATTTTTGATTTAAAAAAAAATAAATAAAATTTAGCAAAAATCTTGGCGCTTTCTATAGACGAATAGTAATTACTTGCGGAGTCTGTCCAAGTCCGACAAAACCTTAACGTTCCACAGAACTCAGTCTGAAGACCTCTGGTGTAGAGTCTCGGTCGCCAACATTCACGGTAACCTCGTCGAAATATCGCCAAATGAGTCCCCATTTGTGAGAACAAGTCAGCGATTAGCGAAAGGGTTCCCTCTCTCTCCTCTGCTAATAGGTGTCCGTGTGGCGAGAAAAACCGTTTAAAAGATAAACCGCTCGTTAACGTGACGACTTTTATCGCTTTTTTGTGCGCACCGCTAATGGGAGGCATACAGGAAGCGGGGCACACTATCGCACTTGTGAAGGGGACACAATGGGAGGACGAGCCTTTGTCGAACGCGGGTGCCCGATCTGCAGTTCGAATGTTTAATTCATGGACAAGGGGCATCTGCTATTTCCAATCAGTTTAGTTTGTTGCATGCAAAATTTAAGGGGGCTTTTACGGAATATACAACGTTCTTAATAATTGAAACATTATTTTTTTTTTAAATTAATTTTAGTAAATGACAAAACATATGATAGGTGCAGAGTAATCTTCACTTTTATTTTAGTTTACTTTCCCGTAACAGTAAAAACCATGAAAGAAGATTTAATGCATCTTAAAAACATCACTAAACGCACACACATACACATAAAAAAGGTCGAAAATGAAAAAAGTAATTAAAGACATATCGACAAATTAAAAGTTAGGGTTTTGGAATGGGGAAAATGTGTCTGTCGGTCTGGCTGTCCCCCCTCCCTCCTAATAACCTCAGAGTGGATAGTCCGATTGGAACAAACTTTTCTTTTGTTGTTCGAAAGGTCTCGGCAAGGAAACCCCATTCCCACATTTTGCTTTTAATTCAAACAACTTTTCGTTAAATTCTGAACAATTCAAAAAAACTAACATTAGCACCTACAGGGAAACTTTATACCAATATAGATACCAAGCTTAAAGACAGATTTGCTTCGAACAAACTTCGTTTTAAAAAGCCTTTGATGAATGTATAGAGCAGATGCTTTTGATTTAACTATTTTAAGAGTTTTTTTTAACAATTAATTTTTTTTTTTAACACCAACGACAACGAGATTTTTTTTTTTTTTTTTTTTTTTTTGCACGAAATATTTGAAAAATATTGTACATATTTTCAATGTGTAATTTCAAGAAATAGAAAAAAGGCTATCAATAAAAATTGTAATAACAATATTCCGCAGACACACTGGTGTGCAAAAATTAAGGACGAGACGGTTTTTTCAATATAACTTTGTACAAAAGCTTTCCAAATCAACACATTTGATACCGTAAGATCCCCAATACGTAAGGACATGTGTAATGTAAGCAACACTTACTAAAAGAGAAATCAGAGGGATAAAAAGAAGCTTTATTGAAAAAGTAGCATGGAGCGCAATGCGACTGAAGGCCGAAACATCTCTGTGATGGGTGTCCAGCAAGAAACATCCGGTCTTTAGTAGGGGATATGATCTCCTACGACTGCTAGGCAGGTTTCACAGCGTCTGCCCATGCTGAGAATGAGGGTGTCAATGAGTTGTTGAGGCATTGCTGCCCATTCGTCTTGCAGCGCCA
This sequence comes from Uloborus diversus, assembly GCF_026930045.1. Classification (NCBI taxonomy): domain Eukaryota; kingdom Metazoa; phylum Arthropoda; class Arachnida; order Araneae; family Uloboridae; genus Uloborus; species Uloborus diversus. The sequence goes on from NC_072738.1 coordinate 88,923,449, forward strand.
ATCGGAGCTCCCGAATTGTTACTGGTAGTAAGGTACGAGCTGCCAAGCGTCTGCCTAGAAAATCCCATACATGCTCGATGGGATTGAGATCCGGAGATCGTGCCGGCCAATCCATACGTTCAACATCCTCACTCTCTAAGAGCTGTTCTGCAGCTACTGTGCGATGACATGGTGCATTGTCGTCCATGTAAAGGAACTGCGGACCCACAGCGCCTCTAAAAAGACGCACATATGGAAGAAGAATCTCGTTACAATAACGGGTCCCGTTGACTGAACCTGCGTCGTAGATGTGAAGGTCTGTACGACTACCAAGCATGATGCCTCCCCAAACGAGAACACCGCGAGCTCCATACCTGTCCCTTTCAATGATGTTCGAGGGATGATCCCGCTCTCTCCAGATGAGTATGCGATGAGAATCGTTACTCAGACTCAATCTGCTCTCATCTGTAAAGAGTACTCGTCCCCATTCATTGTCTCTCCAATTCCGGTGTTCCCGACACCACAGAGAACGCCTTCTCCGATGGGCAAGCGTTAGAGGTACACACCGTATAGGGCGTCGTGCAAACAGACCACCACCGTGCAGTCTTCTGGCCACGGTAAAACGCGATATCGGTCGTCCAGTCGCCTGTGTCGTGTGTCTAGCGATTTCTCCCGCTGTCTGCCGCCTGTTTCTTCTGGCCTATAAGACAATATACCGGTCATCTGCGGGTGTGGTTCCTCGTGGACGACTACTACTGAACCCCCGGATAGCTGTTCCTGTAGTTTGAAATTGTCTCCAAAGTCGTGAAACGATGCTGTGAGCAATTCCGAACTCTGCAGCCACACTTGTCACACTGCGGCCTTCCTCCAACTTCCCAATGATTCGATCTCGGGTAAAAGCATCCAGATGTCGACTAACAGATTGATTATTCGCCATTTCTCGCTGAGGCAGCAACTCGGTGTGATTTTAACCGCTATACGGCGTGCAATCTCTTTGCCAGAAGTACTGATGTTACACCGACAACATGCTTTGTACTACTCAGACACTCCCCCATTACGTCTGCCTACATATCTGCGCATGTGCTACCGTACATCATCTTACTTAATCTCCTGATTGGTCTTTCTGTCCACTCTGCCTCTTCGTTCGGCTGATATGCTAATTTTTCGACTTCTTCCTTAATTTTTGCACACCAGTGTATTATTGATGTGACCCCGAGATAAATATGACTGAATAAAATTGAAATGAATTCAAAGCACAAATGATTTTACCAGGACTGTGGAATCGCCAGAAAAATACGTAATGACCGGCTCCCGACTCTGACTCCGATTCCTCAAATGTTTAGGCCTTCGACTTCGACTCCTGTACTCCAAAATCAATCTGACTCCGGCTCTAACTCCGGAGTGTTGGTGAAAATACAGACTCGATGGGGAAATGATCGACTTCGGCTCATGAAACTTTAAAAGTGACTCCGACTCCGACTCCTTTATCCGAAAATCAAATCTTCGAAACGTTCTTTCTCTTTTCTTTCGTTAATAAAAATGTGATTTGTTAAAAATTTGATTTGAATTTGTAAGAAACAAACTAAAGTAAGTTTTAATTCATCTAATGTTGTTAACGGTGATTATTTTCATATCTTAGGTAACGTGGATTCTTTTTAGCCTACTTTCCGTAAAAGTTAAATAACGAAGCAAAAAGCACGAAAGAAGGCTTAATGTATCTCAAAAATATGGCTATAAACAAACAAAAAAATAAATATCGGAAATAAATAAAATATTTAAATGAATATTGAACATAACAATTTGGAAAGTAAAGTTTTAAGATGGGGAAATTGTGCGTCTACGGACCTGTCTGTCCCCTTTGAGAACTTCTGTGGGAACCGACTGAGTCAAACAAATTTTTTCTGTTCGAAAGTTCTTGGCGAGGGCACTTTATTTCCATATTTCAGTTTTTGATTTGAACAACTTTAAGTTTTTTAATATTAGTGGTTATTTAAGTTCAAGAACTTAAGGATGGATTTGTACAACACTTTGTTGAAGAAAGCTCTTGACAAAGTACAATTGCAAAAAAATATTTTTTTATTTGAATATTTTAAGGGTAGTTTTTGAACAAGTAAAATGTTTTCAAAGTTAACGCCAAAGGGCGAATTTCAAACCCTTTTTTTTTTAATCTAAGTAACCAATAATTCTAAAAATTGTTTCTCTGTATCAAAAGTTTGAAAAACTAGGATAGATTCTGAATATATTCTTATAACATTTTGTTTCAAGAAATAGGGAAAAAGTTATAAATATAGATTGTCATTATAGAGCAAAGAAACTGCATAGAGAGGCCTCGCTATACTAAGCAATTGAAGCCAGAAGTTGCACTGATGTATCCCAAGATCCTTAGCTCCTCGCTAAATATCTTGAGATACATTATAGCAATAGATTTTAAGCTCTCAGCCACTGAGAACCCAGACAAATTATAGACGACTCCTAATTTTTGCCATTGTGTATTATGCGTTACCACATCTCAGATGATACGGTAGGTGTTTCACGTGACGGGGACTGAATCGGGGTTATCTGGATGAAATTCCACTTTTTTAACCACTATACCATATCAGGTCCAGTTGTAAACGACTACTAATAAGGCAGCTTAAATGTTATTATAATAGTTAATTCCATAACCACCCCTCAAAAATTTTGAAACTATTTTCTTTTGAGAGAGAAAGCGGAATCCGAGTCATTTTTCTCGCCAAGTTAAGAGGCAGAATACAGGCTACAATTATTTTTGACGTATCAATACTTATCAGTGAAATTAGAAATAAACTAGTATAGTTTCTCATTTACTGATAGCTTATTTATTGGCTATTGTTTATTCCGTCATTAAAAATTACTATTTGGATCCTACAAGGCAATAAAATTTCGGTTGCGCTTTATCGGGTATGTTCTTCGTCGCATTTATTATAAAAGTCATACGAATAATGCCAGCAACAGTAACGACTATGATTTGTTGTTTGTGCCTTACATTTGCATGATGTGGTAACAGTAAGCCATTACTTTTAGTATGAAAGTCAGAGCAACAAAATGAGAAAGTGCAACGACAATGATTTGTTGACAGCGCATTTTCTTTGCATGATGTGGATAAGTCGTCACTTTTTTGATGAAAGTCAGAGCAAGAAAATGAGAAACAGCAACGACAATGATTTGTTGATTGCGCTATGCCGTTAAACGCATTAGATAAGCCGTCGCTTTTGCTCTAAAAGTTACAGCAACAGCAACGAAAAAAAATCAATATTGTCGACATCACCTGCGATCTAAATTCAGCTAGTTACAGAAAAAAAAGCGACTACATGATAAATTCAAATTAGGTGAGTGTGAGTGACTAGAAAAAAAAAGTATTGTAACAGCGCAAAATGATACATTAGAAAAACATACAAGTATACTATGCTTTATTTTAGTCACTCTGAGCCCTCGCCAATAAAAAAATTAACTATGTTAATTTTTTGAATTATTTCTCTTTTGATAACTAAGAATTACCTACTTATTGACTACTCAGCATTTTTCAACTCGAAAATTTTGTTCAATAGAACACGAAACGTATGTAAATAGTTAATATGTATATGAATTAAAAAGTTAATCATTGTCATTTTTGTTGATCTTCCAATAGTAGGGGAATGTGGGGCAAAGTGAAATAGTGAAATATCTAGTCTGCTTTCAGTGCCACCTATCTAGTAATATTTTAACTTCGTAGTAACACATGTAGTCTATTAAAGTCAAGATAAAATTATTTATCAAAGAATATGATAGTACAAGCAATTTCCAAAAATTGATACTCATTGTAATAATTTGTTGTAAGACAAAAATTATTTTTGTTATTATTTAATGATAAAATTCTTGTAATTAACATTTTAAATAATAATTGAGAGCTGCTGATATTCACTTCAGTATTTATTTGTTTGAAATTAAGCTTATTTGTAGTTTGAATACTTTGTAAATTTAGTCAAGTGCATGCGGGGCAAAGTGAAATAGTTCATTTCATTAATTTATCAAATACTTTTTTTAAATCACTTACGTATTCATTTATTGACCATTTTATTTACATTCCTTCGATTAAAAATTCCCTTCTTTATTTATTCATTTATTTATTTCTTATTCATTCACTATTTAATTTACGTATATATTTTTTCTCATTCGTTTATTTATTTATTTATTTATGTATTCATTTATTGTTTTTACTTTTCATTTATTCATTCATGCTTTCATTTACTCATTTATTTGATAAAAATATCCTTAATAATCGAATAAAAAATCTTTCATAAGAAAAATGTTTTATTTTTCACTTTACACCGTTAAAAAAAGTGAATGATTTCCACCTTTTTTGGAGGTACAAATTTAGGGCCACAAATAAAAAGAAATGTTTCAATTCAAGTTTCATTATAAAATACATAGTGTTCTTTTTTCAAGTACCGTAATTTTCAGAGCAAATTTCCAACTTATTCAATTTGAAAAAAGTAATTTATCTTAACTATTTTACTTTGTCACACATTCCCCTACATTTGAACCTCAATTCAAGGTAAAACGTAGCAAAAATGCTCATTTCTTTTGCTCTTGATTTTTTAAAAGCATTCAAACTTTTGAAGAATATTGAAAATTTATGAAAGAGTGCTGCTCTGTTTCTTTTTTCACTCGAGTTTTTTATATTTTTGTTTCGGAATTTAGACCTCAATAAACTAATTTTTATGACTTATGTACTAGTTTTTGCATAGGTATCAAAATGTGGCTTTAAAATCATTTGTTACGTTTGTTAGCTTTCTTAATTTTTCACGTAGCTCTAAATTCACAAACTGAAGAAAGAGTTCCATGTAGCTCCAAAACAAGAATTAAATGTAAATAAATTTAAGTTTTAATGCCTTGCTTATCATCAGTCTACAACTTCAGCTAAAAGTAACCATTTCGAATATATTTGCATTTGTTCTCAGATAACTTTGCATTCGCAACGGTATTGTAAAAGTTTCCATCTTTCAGTAACACAGAACAATTTTTAAACCACCCCTGCTGCCAACTTTTACAAAGCCAATAGAATAAGTCGGGGTGTCGCAAACAATAACGTCTGCCGGATTTTATTTTCACAACCGCTTTCAAAAGAACACAAATCCATTTAGAGAACATATCGGAGAAATGATTTAGAACAGGGCTGCCCGCTTCCACCTGAGCGGAATGAGAAAAACGAACGAGCGGTTTTCTAGAATTCGAACAAAGCTTAATGAGTTCATTTATTCTAAAAACAAAGGCTTTGAATTAGCAAATGCATTGCTTGTGAATTTTTGATGACCCGTACTAAACAGTCCTATTGTTTTGGGATGCCATTTTGTGATGACTATTTCGGCTAACTAGAAGTACAGTTTCCTCTTTTTATGCAATTAGACAGAGAGAAAATTTAAACTGCTTTGTTTTTAGGAAACAGCTTAAAGTGGAGTTGTGACGTTTGTTAATGACAAACACGCAGAGTTTTTGTATTTAATTTGCTCAATTAGAGTTTTTTTCTACATTCGTTCTTTGGACTTGTATGTATACACCTTCTTTTTAAAAGGCAACAGTAGTGAAAATTAATTGTGAGATTGCAATTAAACGATTACGAATATGAAAAGCTTTACAAACATTATTCCAATTTCTCAGTTTTAATCAAGTTTTTATTACTGTTGCAAAAAAATAATAAATATATTTAGAAATTTCAAACTAGTGCTCAAAATTTAAAATTGCTCATAGTCATTTGGTAACTAAGTAAATTAAATTTACTTATACTTTTTCCAAACAAATATGAGAAACTGTATAAATATTCATTATTACATCCCAACTTGGGACGAATAAAAAACATTATGCCATGTGCGAAAAAACGTCAAAGACTAGTTTTAAAATCTGGTATCCTTATTAAACCCCGCAAAAAAAAAAAAAGTAATTTTTAGGATAGCAGGAAATTGTTTTAAGATTTAAAATTCCTATCTCTTTAACAGAGTCAACAGCTTGAATGTTAACTAACTTGATTTTTACGAAGCTTTCTGTAGTTAAAAAAACCACTTCTATTGTCTAATGACTCTCCCTGGTATTTTGGTTTTGAAATGTGGCATATATTTAAGCAGTATGTGTTTCTTCTAAATCACCGTGAATTTTTCTTCTGACAATGTTTCAGTGCTCCTCTTTTATGACAACTTGACTATTGGCTATCTATTTTACGTTGCTTTCCTTTTAATTTTGCATTAGTTGCTCGCCTGTTTGTTTAAAGGCCTGAACATGTTTTGTATAAATGTCTCAGTTCCTTTGGTAGTTTTCTTATACGTGAATTTCCTTTACTTCTTCATTGTTAAAATGTTCAAAAGCCCCTTCGAGATTCTGAAACTGATTTTTTTTAGTGTCAGGATGAGGGGGGGGGGGAGTTAGAATTGATTTCAGCGTGTCCCATGGCTGCAGAAACCTTTTCAAAAACATTATTTTAAAAAACAAGGATACTTAAAAAATCAGAAAATTTTTGCATAATATGAATAAAAAAAGTTTGAAAAAGTGTTCATAAAACAACATCAAACAACGTTCAGAAAAATTAACGGAAAGGAAAATTATTTACAGAATAGTGTGAAATTAGTAGCCACGCATTAGAAATAATTATTCATGACAGTATATGTGCATACATGACACAAATATGCTTTTATATTCCAATTTGAAACTTCTGCGCGTACCGCAATATGACTGAAATGTTTGGTATTTATTTGAGTACGTTTTAATGTTAATTATTTTTGTGTTGCTTCCCACTTTTGAAAGTAGTCCACACAAAAAAAAAAAAAAAAAGTCGTCTTTTGTTCACCTTGACTAATTTTTGATGTAAAATCATACAATCGGATTTAAACACAAGATTTATTTGGACTTTTTTTTTTCGCTTCACTATTTCGTTAGTTCAAATTTTATGCACAAGCTCTCATTTTTTGAAAATGGTTTTTGTGAAACTGAAGAAAGTTTATCCTTTAAACTTTCTTCTTTCGAAGTTATAATGGATAATACTAAATAAGCTAAAGAAAGCAAGTATGCTTTAAAGTAAACATCCTTTGTGCTAAGACACAAAGCAAGATAATTTTGTTCTATCGAAATCAATTCTTAAGTAAAACATTCGACATCATTCTAAGATATTTGTACCTGTTCGAAGAAAATTTTAAGAAAGGTAATTCCACCTCATTCAATATAAGTCCGAGTAAAATGATTCTAAATTCAGGACTGGAATCCCAGGTAGCACACTTCGTTTTTAAAACGTATTAAAACGGTTGTTAATGTTGTGACAACCATCTTAAAGCGTTTATGAATCGCTTGAACGTTACAGGTGCTACCTGAAATATTCTAACTCGATGAATTTCATTTCTTTGGAACTTTGTTTAGATGTTCTTACGTTTCAAATATATTTGTAATTCTAAGCATTATAGTTCAATATCAGTAAATTTAATTTCTACGTCGTTAAAGCCAACAGTAAGAAAAATCTTATATGCTGTAATAAATGTAATTAAAATATCAAAGCACCAAAGACCTATATGTAAAATCTTTGTAATTGAACTTTGTACTACGTCTATGCGCCCGGTGGACATTTAAAACCAGAAATAAGAATTTAGTAAGTTACAGGCATAATGTTATTGGGCTTTTGATATTTCTGTCTCTTCAAGGAATAAGTCGAACACTTGTATTGAGTTGAATGCTTTCTCTGTCAAAAATGGAAGCTGATTTTTAGATTGTTGCTATCATTTAAGTTTCACATGAGGACTATCTGTGCTACAAATCGCGAACCGTCTCAAGAGCTCCCATTTCAAAGCTGCGATCTGATGGGTCGTCAGATTTCGAAGAGCTCAGAAAAAAAGGGTCAGCGAACACCACTCTCGACTAATATTCAATTCTTCCCATTTTCAGCCGATTAGTTAAAATTTTATCGCCCTTGGAATGTTTTGGTTTCTCGAACGCCCCCTCCCCCGTTTAATGTACTTTATCTAAATCGCTTTAATTTTGACATCGTTTGTAATGTGGTGGCAACTTTCACAGGTGTTCCCCTTAATGTTCCTTCAAGGCAATAGGTAGTTAGATAGCAGTGGGGCAATTCATCGTCAACTGAAAGTCTGAAGTTTAGAAAAAAAAATCTTGTAGGGAGAGAACATTAAGATAGCAATGGGGAGGAGCTGCTATCTGCGCAGGCGATAAAACCTGTTATTTTGCTCTGTAAAAACCAAAACAGCCATTCCCGGCACGGGGAGTTTGATTGAACAGCTTCCGCAGCGTCACTTCCGGTCTTATCGGGACGCTTTTTGACAAGAGGTGGCGCTGCTAATGACTGATGGGCCGAGCCATTGCCAGAACCGACAATTAAAAATGCAGCAGATTGAAAAATCATTGCTGGGGGAGTCGGCCCATTGTCTGCCTTTCCACGGAGTCCGGGTTATTTTTCTTAATGGATCCCGCTGCCCCCAAATTACCACAATTACCAGAAAGAGCCCCTTCCTCCGCGGAACGATAGAAAACGATATCCCATAATCGAACATTTTTGGTCGTTCGGCGACTGCTTTTAGTTCTAAAAAGTTTCGGAGAGGTGGCCATTATGCCGGCGTTTAACGAGCCGCGGAATGGTGTTGCCACTCCCGCTTCTAAAACTCGGTGGGGAAGAGTGTGAATTTAAAAGGGGGGATTGTTTATCGCAAACAGAGTGAGTGAATGGTCGTTGAAATTCGAAACAGGAAATCGTTTCTCGCTGTGGGTGTTTTTAATTGCTTATAGTCGATGAAGAAAACGGCCCCTTTATATCCTTTCTTGCTCGAACGATGTTTCTGTGATTGACACGTTGTTTACGATGGAAAGGAGGAAACGCATAAAGATTGCGGTACTCCCCTCCCCTTTCGCCCGACATCACAGAGAAAGAGAGCACAGGCAACTGTTACGTTTGAACTTGTGTTGCTTTACAACGAGCCTCAAGATTCGTTTACTCTGGACAAATCTTTTTGGTCATATGAAGTATTTTCACTAAGCTGTAGCGCAGTTGGTCTTGCATTGAAAATTCATTTAAAAAAAGCTGTTTCGGATTTAAGCATAATCTTTTTTTTTTAATTGTAATTATCTCACACATTTTTTTTTCTTGTGAACGTTAATAAAAGTTTACGTGTGAAACTTTCGTTGCTCTGAGAAGATTTAGATGATTTTCAACTTCACGCCAGGTATTACAACAGCCAAAATTTTGCTTCATAGCGAGGAGCTTCAGTCATAGCAGACTTTATATACGTATAAACTGGCACATTAGGATTGGCAGTATTTGTTAAAGCACAGGGTTCTGGGGAGTTGACCCTCAAAATCATTCTTACTGCTCTAGTAATGTAGTTAATGTTTTGTTTTTTTTTGACCTTTTGAAATATGTTCTATGGAAAAGAAATATGCTTCTCTATTAATATATTTGATGTATGTAACTTCCATGAAATTTAAGATTAAAATTTTCCTCATAATTAACTTATTTACCTTCATTTTTACAAGCAAATCGCTTTTAAGAATTAAATTTATTAAAAAAAAAATGCTTTTACTAAAATTTTGGAGTTTTGACTAAGCAAGTAGTGAACTTGCGGAACCCCGGTTAAATTTCCACGGAATCCCAGGGTTTTTAAGAACCCAGACAGACTGGGGTGGATACAGAAAAACTAGTTTTTGGAGGATGCACCGGAGAGTAAAAAGTGGCTACCCTTCATTACTCTACATTTTTCTCAACAAAGTTTTCAAGAGGTTATTTAAAAAAAAATAATAATAAGATCTCTAAAAGTAATTACTACTTTGACGTAGCGAAACGTTATGAACAAATTTACTTCGAATGCAGTTCATAATGTCACAATGAGCTCCCTTGATTGAAATGACACGTTGTTGCATATATAAACAGTTTTTTTTCTACTATTAACTGCTGATTATATCAGCGAAGAATTATAAGACGATTTGCGATATTGCGTACCCTTGAATTCGAAACCAGTGAGTTAAGTGAGTGAAATGCATTCTTTAGCATTTAACTCCAACTCCAACTTTGCACCTCTAACAAGCAAAAGTGATTTTGTTCAACTATTCTATGTTTTGTTTTAAATATATTATTAGTTTATTATTTTTAAAAAATTAATGTTAAGGAGAACTAGATCAAAAATTATTAAATCGGATAACTGAATTAATTTTATCCCTTTGGAAGAGCCCCCTCCCCCTCACACATACGCAAAAAAAAAAAAAATAATAATAATAATAATTTGAATTCTTAAATTTTGAATTCAAATTATGTTTTTCGCAATCACGAGTTGCGACAGCACCCTACTCATTGGTTACTGCTCTACTCACTTGTTTCTAGACACGGCTTCTGTCCCTCCAAGTCTACCCTCCTGTTGAACGGAGACGTGTGTATTAGTTGTGTATGTGTAGGCTTTTGTGTGTGCGAAGACCTGTGTGTATGCACGTTGACGTGTGTGTATGTGTGTGAGAGCGTATGTGTATGAGCGTGCGTGTGTCTAGGACATGGACGCCACCGACCAGGAGCGGCTACCGGAGAACGGAGCCGCGCCTGCAGGTGACGGTGGTGGTTGAAAAAGGCACGGAACATCAAAGACGGTCAAATGAGAACAATAAGCAATCGTGATTGCTCAAAAAAATCCGCTACTGCAGACTGAAAACCTCTTTTATCAGATGAACGAAAAATCAGATGAACGAAACGGAGCGGCAGGGACTGAAATTCAGTCACCGAAACAAACATGAGTCAAATTCAATTCGGAAGGACATGTTCACAATTTCTTGAATAATTTTAATGTAAAATCCACCCTTAAGTACTGTTATAATTACCTTTCAAAACTTAAATATTTTTTTTACAACATGCGTTATCAATTTTATGCCTCTTTTAAAAAAAATATTTGTAAAATTTATTATACCAAAAGAAAAGGGATTTCTCTTTTTTGATCGACGAGAAAAAGAGCACTAAGTAAGAGCAAATCATCTAGTTATGCTAACAATATGTTCCCTCATTAATATGATAGGGAGGTGTAAAGAGTAGCATTTGACCTCGATTAAAAGCTTTCACTATATGGCAGCTAGGACAAGTTGTTTTCTTTGCACTAGCACTACGTTGACACGGTAGCAACTTTTACAGAATTTTGACAAAATGACAACTGAAAAATCGAGGAAGAAATATTGACATATAAGACTTTTTGATACATTTTAAACTTTCATTTTGAATTCTTGGAAAAATTATACACGGTTGTCTCAACTAATGAATGCGAAGTTCCTTCGCATAAAACAAAATTTCGCGGTGTGAACAAGGATATGCATACGACTTTTTGATAAACATGCATTATTATTTGAAGCCTTTGTAAACTCGCATCAGTTTTTTCAAGACATTCCTTAACTACATATTACCGTTTCCTGCCTATTAAAGAACAAAATTTAACTTGTGTTAAAAAAGAAAAAGCTGTGCTATCTTTACTAATAATAAAGCGGAAAGTCTCTATGTCTGGATGTCTGAATATCTGTAGGATGTCTGTGACGCGCATAGCGCCTAGACCGTTCGGCTGATTTTCATGAAATTTGGCACAAAATTAGTTTGTAGCATGGAGGTGTGCATCTTGAAGCGACTTTTCCAAAATTCGATTTTATCCTTTTTTCTATTTTAATTTTAAGAACATTTTCCGGAGAAAAATTATCATAAGACGGACGAGTAAATTACGAAATTATCATGACGTTGAATTGGAGAGCGAATAAACATAGCCAATTGGCAAGAAATTCGTCATTCATTATTTGTAAATATACAGGCGAACCGAATGACCTTTTAATTTTCAACTACGGGCAAAGCCGTGTGGGTATCACTAGTTCAACATAAAATAGTTACGATGCTCAAAATCTTTTCTTAATTTTAAGAAACTTTCTCCTATCTTTACTATCTTTAGAGGAAGGACCGCGCTTAGAGGCCATTATATTCAATTAAATTTCACATTTAGACTGAAAAAGAAATGAGTGGAAAATACAAAGTGGTTATCCGTACATACCAGCAAAGTGAGCTTTAGACTACGGTATACTTTAGTAATGCTAAAATGACGAAAGTCCATTCACAAAGCGGATGTTTAGCAGCCAATAACCAAAATGATACTTAAGTCGCATGCTTTGCTTCCGGAAAATCTCACGTTGCGGGTGAGGAGTTCACGTTACATCCATTTCGCATGAGTCGAACCATGTTGTAGCGCGAGTTCACTTTATTGATCGTGATTACGCAACATGCATCTAAGCAGGCAAAATGCTATACCGTCAAGCTACTGTAACAGAGTTCTTACTCAGTTTCGGAAATAAAATGAAGGAGTTTTGAAGGAGTAAAATGAGATTTTGAAGGAGTACTAATGGAGTGTCATTAAGTGATGTCACACTTTTTTTCAATATATTTGACCATCAGCACCCTTTATCACAAAGTGTCACACTTCACCCCAAACTTCTCCTCTTGTCATGTCATATTTTTTACAAACATATTGTTACAATAACTGTGTGATGTCACTTTTTGTCACCCTCTCTCTTCCCCTTGTCACAATTTCATGAGCTCGTCTCCTCCTCAAAGCATGACATCACTTGTGAATGACCCTTTTTACAATATCATAACTGCAATTAACTAAACAATTGTTGTTTTTTAACGCAATCACTTATTGTAGTACATTTACTAATGTAGCTTTAAATATTTAAATAATAATTAGACAACTTCACTTTTGCTGCTGAGAGTGGTTGAGAAAAAAACAATAATTATAAAACTTGAAAAAATAGCCAAGCACCATTTAAGCATGTTTTACTTCACTTATGAAATGTCTTCTAATAAAAATTTCACCTTCAACTTTTATGAATTAACTATGATCAATTTGTAAATCGAAAAAAATAAATGCACGAAAGTACTACATTAAAATCGCCTTAGTGACGAAGTTAGTTGTCAATCGAAGTATTTTAAGTTTCTGTTACAGAGGAAGATCATGTAGTCTTGAACTAAAAAAGAAGGAGTTTTGAAGGTGTTAAAACCAAAATGAAGGAGTTTGAAGGGCCCTTCAAAAAATTTTTATAAATGAAGAAGTATTGGAGGAGTTTTGAAGGAGCGTACGAACCCTGTGTAATAGACCTATCGTTTTTCTAAGTCAGTTATCAACATTTTCTGGTCGGTTTTAAATTATCCCTAAAATCGAAGGGTATGTTTTTTCTTTCTCTACTTTAAACACTAAAAATATATTTGACTATTTAAAATATTTTTAAAAAATCGCATTTGGAATGTTAAGTTTTTTTCTCTTACAACTGCCATGATTCATGTGTAAGAAGTCTTTGAGAATGAAACTATGAAATTTTGCTAACATAAGGAACAAATGTCTGAGCCTTCTTTTCTGACATTAGTTTAAGAAAACAAATTTCTTACTGAAAGAAACTTAAATGAGGAAGGGGGACAATAGCATTTAGTTTCCGAAAAAGGTTGATGAGTACCTTGAATTAGTAAAAGTAAAAACACTTGGGGGAAAGAAGTCAGGTACATTTCAAACATTCGAAGAATTCTCAAATTCTATTCTTCAACAAGGAAAATAACGATATTTAATTTATAAATTGAACAATGTCAAAGTTTATAACCTAAGAAAATACACTGAGATTTAGAACATCGGAAATTGCAAAAATAAAATTTTAAGTTAATAACGTTAAGTTAGTAAAGTTTAAGTTAATAACGAAATTATTGCCCTCAAAGGGGCATTAGATGGTTACAATGTAAAATGTGGTAGAATTAATTCAAAAGAGATTAACAATGAAGTTAAGAACCTAAGTTGGAGTTATGACTAAATTTATTTCTTCAAGGCTAAAATGAGGTTGTAAATTTTTGGACAGTGAAGAAAGAATAATTTCGAAGTTTAGATCCTCAAATGGACGAGTTATCGGAATTTTTTTGAAAACTTTTAATTGATAAAGTAACCAAACTTGGCGGTTACGCAAAACATGCGAACAGAAAATGAACTCGGTTTCCCTAACGATTATTTTAATGAACGAGTACAAGTAGAACAAAAAAGCATTACAGCAGTATGCATTCGATTAATGGTACAAAATTTTATTTAATGGTGTTTAACAAAGAGTGAAAATCATCTGGAAAAACAATACGATTGCATAACCGTAGGCAGGCAAGAACTTAATATCAATAAGCTTTTGATAGATTCTTTGAGTTACTTTTGAGTTTATGAAGTAAACACAAAAAATATTCACCCAATCACAATTTTAAAAAAATGTTCAGAGTATCCAGAACTTTCCAAAACATGTAATTTATCATAATCCGTAAATCGAACAATTTCAGAAATCTAATACTTTTTTCTGGTTATTTTAGATACAGGAAAAAGTAAAATATAGTTAAAAGTCAAAGTGTAAATGCATGTAATGCGTAAACAACACTGAAAATTCCAGCAAAAGCAATACTTTGTTAAAAATCCTACCGTACTTTTGATTCAATGGCTATTCTTAAAATAAAAAAAACACTATAAATAACTAAAAACTACTAGAACACAATTAAAGTTATTTATTCTTTTATACTAAATGTTTATTCTTTATACATGCATTTATTTCAGTTATTCCTACTGTAGAGAATTTATTAAAACGAGAAAAAAATCATTTCAATTTTTCTTAGCTTCGATTTGCGCCGAAAAAAAGATATCGATACAGAAAAATAGCAAATTGAATTGTAATGGAATATTATATTACCTATTGAAGTTCAGCTATTCTTAATCCAGCATGTTTTCTATCAGAGGAACTGATATTCCATTGGGTGCCAAAGGCAGACTCACAGTGACGTCACAGCATTAAAAACAGCCGCCTCCTTTGAATAGCCGCACTTTTGCTAAAGTGAAAATGGAGAGTTTTCGCATATAAAACCACCATTTACAAAAAGGAACCTCTCGAAAATGGATAATTTTAACCCTCTTTGTGAGGTGTCAGAACCACATAAAAAAGCTCATTTTTTATTCCATCTTGCCTCCATTGAACTCCACATTTCGTAGGCAGACGACTGTCGCTCAGTGTCCCTGTAACCGCGACTGGAAACAGTATTTTTTGAGAGGGAATTGATGCAG
Organism: Uloborus diversus; assembly: GCF_026930045.1. NCBI lineage: Eukaryota > Metazoa > Arthropoda > Arachnida > Araneae > Uloboridae > Uloborus > Uloborus diversus. The sequence continues at coordinate 88,938,532 of NC_072738.1, forward strand.
ACATCTCGGTTTCGAATGCGTATGCGGCTTTTTGTGTGTAGAGACATTGTCATATCGGCTGGGCCCTCACCCCCTGGGAATGTTCTAACAGAAAAGGCAGAATTTTGGACTTTCTCAGTATGCAAAAAAATCGTCTGTGGGGAAGGCGAGAAAATCCGTTAGCCAAACAAACGTGCGTTTTGTGCTTTAAAATAGGTCTCTTAGAATTCCGGACTTGAAAGAAATGGTATTTTGTGTGGATTTTTTTTTTTTTTTTTCGCATACAAGAAGGGTTGTCCGGCTCAAACCTAGAGAGGGGAGGGAAGCAGACGACTCTTTTTCGTTCCAATCTCGCGTGGGGTTGACACAATTCAGAGATACGGAAAGAGGGTGATTAATTCCCCAGAGGGTAAAGCACCATTTCTCCTACCCTTTTGAAGATTGTAAAGAAATGATACCTGATGAAAACTTTTTTTATTTTATCGTTTGACTTTTCCATCTTTCTTTTTTGGAAAAAATCCTTCAAAAACTTATATGCATATTAGAGCATAAACAACCACTTAAAAATGATATTCAAAAGCAGTTTCACAATAGATGAGAACAAAAGCCTTTGTTTCGGTGAAATTTTTATGTTTACTCTTAATCCAGCATGTTTTCTATCAGAGAAACTAATATTATTCCATTGAGTGTCAAAGGCAGACTCACAGTGACGTCACAGCATTGAAAAACGATTTCTAAATAAAGGACTTTCTGTAAAGTTATCTTTCTGTCTTACTTTACGGCATAGCAGGAATAGTACTATCGAGATATTTCATTTTTCTTCTTGTAACTGTTATAACTAATAACTACTCGGTTAAGCATAATTAAATATATACGCATAAATTATAATTCATAGTAGCAACACAACGTGATAACTGATATTAAAAAAAAAAACATGAGCAAGGCTATACGGTTATTCCAATATTCGTATTCAGCAATGTGTACAAATATTCTAACATAGACAATGGAGTCGTTTCCGAAATTTTCAAAGTATTTTTTTCTGAAAGAGCATGCTTAAACACATAGGATCCGGCCACTTTTAAATAATTTGACTAAGTTTATTATTTTTAAAAACTTATTTTTATCGATGCGCTTTCATTTTTTACGCTTCTGCCGATGACGTCACAAATGATGAAATGCCGTACTCTAGATGTGTATGCTAGATGTGTGCCATTCACAGAGCTCAATAATTAATTCTCTTCTTTACTCACGTGTACTGGCAACGATATGGTTGATAGCAAGCGTAGAGCGCAATATTTAATTCGCTTCTTTATTATCATAACTTAGAAACGCGGTTGACGGATGCGCCAAAGTACATCATTCGTGACATCGTAAAGATCACGCTTTATTTTCAAAACCGGACATTTAAAAAATTAATTAAAACTAAGCGTTGGGAAGATGAAAGTTTTTTCTCGCTCCATTTTATTTTTTGTTCTTATTCTATCAATTTCAGTGACTAAAAGTAACTAAAGTTCAAGTATCATATATCAAGCATAACTTCAGTGACTAAAGCACTTGTTCCGGAAGGAAACAACCACACTATGACAAAATCAGTTTTAAAATAAAAACTCTGACATGCCGAAAGTACCAAACACGCTGTTTCTTATACTTGAGTAAAAACAATCAATAATATTTTTTGAAGACACTTATAAATCAATCATCCAGGCATATTCCTTTAAAGTTTATTATTTCAAAACAAACTTTTTTTCCTGTTTTTTTCGTTCCTTTGTGAAAATACTTTGATTACTAAAAATGCTTTCTTGAATATTGCTGATATTTATTAAGTTTCTCTTTCGTATTTTTTTCTTAAACCATTTTTATGGAACGGGAAGCTATCAAGTGATTTTCTGTACCTTTTTTAAATATATTTCAATTAACTCTAGAATTATTCATTCCTAATTCATTTCAGTGAGGAACAGCATTATACATAAATTATTTTATTTAGTTATTTTTTCATATTCATGGAAACTCAATGTGAACGAACAGCATATTAATGATGCAATCAAATTCTAATTCTTTAAAAAAAAAAAAAAAAAAAAAAAAACAAAAAAAAAAAAAAAAACTTGTCATATTTTAAAAGTTTCAGCAAAATAAGAATCAAAATTGACTTTTAGAAACATATTACATCAAATTCATAACTCGTTATCAAAACATTCTTTTGTTTTTAATTAAAGCCCTAAGATATAGTTTGAATAAAAATGAAAAAAAAAAAAAAAAAAGAAAGAAAGAAAGAAAGAAAATCTCCCTTTCCTCCTAGCACAATATCCTCTCTATGGACAATCCCCCTTCGCCACAAACAGCGGTATCTCTGTGTAAGGAATTTCTCATTACATTACTGCCCGACCACTTATAGAACAATTCATACTTTCACCACCACACATCCAGGTATTCTCGTAAACACTCAATTACTGCGGGTCCTAATCGGAAACATAGGACCTGGCCTCTCCACGCATTTTTCCTCTCTCAGGAGGAGAATTATGATGCCTCAAGTGGCAACATCTCATGCGAGAGACGATTCTTTTTCTTGTTACGCCGTTAATAATGGAAGCTCTCGGAAAGTTTTTGTGTTTACTATTGTAGCGGCAGATTTAATTTTGCGGTTTCTTTTCTTGAGTTTCGCAAATAGAGTATGGATGTAATATGGCTGCTGCATAATAAAAATTCTTTGCGTTTGGGAAACAATAATAGGTAAAGAAATTGGACTTTTTGTAGGAAATATGAACGCTTTATAAAATAAATAAATAAATAATGCTTATGTAAATAAATAAGACTGCATTGATTTTAAAAAAATTACATAACTTCAAGCTCAATGGAATATTTGAAATCATTTATATAAGTTAGTTATGATAATTACAACTCATTTTTCCATCATCAAACCCAAATACTGATGTTAGATATACAATAGCAATATCGTTGTAAACATGAGCTTAATCGATTTTTCTTAAATCGTTTCCTTTTCTCTTTTAAATGTAAATTAATATAGATCTATTTGGTTAAGTTGCATATTGGTATGATTCTACTGTCATGTTTGGGACAGTTGGGGCTAAATGTTCCTCATAATTTTATACATATGCAAATTAATAACGGCTGAAAGTTAAAAGTATGCTGACCTAGTGATGACCACTTGACTCGGGTGGTTTGTTAATTAAAAAATGTTTTTAAATTTCTTTTTCAATTGATATTTTTCACCTTCTACTATCAGTTCAGACTCTCTCTCTTTCTACATATTTATATGTCTTGTTCAAAGTTTCAACCGCTAATGAAATTTTTTTTTTTTATCCACTCAAGTTCAAATATTTTTTTTTCAAAAGTTGTAGTGGATGACACTTAATGTTAATACAGTTTTTTAAATATTAATTGGATAACTAAATTTATTAATTAATTATAGTTTCATAACACCTAACCATTTTTACACACTGATAACCGATTAATTTTAGTTGAAGAGTTTTATATATCAAGAGTAACTAAAATAAAATTTTCATTTGTTGACCTAAGTAGGAATTACCTTAATGTTTTTTAAAAAAACTATTATCTATTTTAATAAAGTTTACCTGTCACTTGTGAAACACACATTTGGGCATCAGTTTTAAAGTTCTTAATTGTAGCAATATATCCTCTGAATCTGTTCTTGCAAACTTATTGAATCTATGATTTGTTTTCCTTCTAGTTATTTTTTAACTAAATCGAACTCGCTTATATCGAGCGCAAAGGGACCAAGTTATTTGTTCGTTATAACCGAGCGCTCAAAAAAAAAAAAAAAAAAAAAAAAAACAAGTTCGTGAAAAAAATCATAAAAATTGATCATAATTGCTTTTTCTTATTCTTTATAATCTGTATAAAGAAGTTGCTTAGTTTGCTTTGAACTGTCTGAATGTCTCTTTCTGGTGTCACTGTTTTTGAAGAACACACACATATGATTTTTAATTTCTTCTTTACTCCACAGTCCACAAACTTAAAAAAAATGATGTATTCGCTTGTTCTCAGGATTTATGATTTATCACAAACTTTCGATTGATTTCGAAACGTTAAAGAATATTTACAAAAAAAAAAAAAAAGGGGGGGGGATAAGCTGAACTGGGAGTCAATAAAAATTTTATTAATCACAAAAACATTGCTCGCTTTAAACGGGGTTTTTGCTCGTTAAAAGCAAGTTATGCTCCCATAGACTTAATATTGTACTAACCAAGTATTTCTGATTTCCTCGCTAAATCCGGGTTCTTGCTTAACCAGGGATCGTTATAAACGAGTTTGACTGTATTAGTTTTAAAAAGAAAAAAATACATTCCTTAGAAAATCGAATATTTTGTCCCACCCGTGACAGCTCTATATTTCGCGTCAGATGTAATATTTACAGAACTTACTAAACATATTTTTTTTTCTTCAGAAATCACACGTGTGCAGGTGATTTCTTCGGAAAAAAATTACTTATTGCACGCTTTAAAATTAAATATACTTTCTCTTTGTTAGGCACTTACTAAGGGAAAAATAGAGGGAACTCACTTGAACTATGCTACAACCTTCAAAACAGTGGTTAAATTTTCACGCACCAGGAGAGAAAAAATGAGTTTCATCAAAGGTTATCAAAAATTTAACTATAGTAAATAAAGAAAAAGCTATAGCCTGAATCAAAAAGTATGCTATTGCATGTAAAAAACAAAATCTATGCAAAACCTCTCTTAACGGACACTCGCAACAGCGTACATCTCTTCGAGTCACAGTCCCTTTATATAAGTTTTTTCATATTATTTACTCTGAATATAGCTAACACTCCGAATTACCGGCAGTTATTCTAACAAAAAGGAAAGAAAATTCAATTGTTATACGAAAATTCTAAACTAACATATTAATAACAATTTTTCACATGAAGTTCTATTGTTGGTCATTTCGAATTCTCGAATTTAGAGAAGTATTTACCTAGTTCTCAAAAGTTGTGCTCTAATTTATCTAAGTCCGAAATGTAAAGCAACTTCATTTACCTATTCTAGCAACATTAAAATGAAAAATGCATAACCAACAAATCTCTTTTTGAAAGATTCATTTGAACAAGAAAAAAAAAGGGGGGGGGGGGAATAATAAATAAATAGAGTTTGCCTACTGCTGCATTTTTTATTTATTGTTTGCCAAATTCAGCTCTTTTTTTCATCATAATCTTATTTTCTAACAAATGTATTGGAAATAAATTATATTTTACTGGATGTACTACCAGTACGTTATAAAATATGCTAGGAGAATTACTTTTTTTTTCTTTGCACCAGGAGAATGACGTTTTCCTTATAACTTGCCTGTTACGTAGGCCCAGCATTATAATAAAGGTAAAGAATGTTATTTTTCTAATAACCTCTTAAGTCAACTACAACTACACAATATAAGTAGAATTAAATTGTTTCTTTTATTTAAAAATTAAATGGATGTCCAGGAGAATGACAGCAAAACTGTTACACGCCCATTTTTGAACTTCAAAATTTTAATAGGAAAAGCAGACAAACCAGATTTAAAAAATACCCAAGGAATAAAAAAAAAATGGTGATAGTAAACTGTTGTACAGCAGATTGAAAATTATTTTATTTATCCATAATAATAAAACTTATTCCTATGCCAGGAGAATGACATGAAAACATGGGGAAAAACTTCAAAATGATGTACCTTGATCATTTACAAAATTAAATTTATTTCAAGAATGTTATTTAACACTTTTATGTATATGCATAATTTGTTACTACAGCTTAAATTTGTGGAATGTTGATATAAAATTTTTAAATAATTTAAGCTCATTTTACAAATGAATTGTGACACGCCAAAAGGGTAACTTTTTGGTTATTCAAAAAATTTTGCAGGAAAAAACAAATAAGTTATTCCTTTAACGAAATTGGAACACCATCGGAAAAGTTATTTCTAACTTTTTAAAAAAATGAAAAAAAAAAAAAAAGTCAAACAATTTTTGTGTTAGGCTCCTGGGACATAATGTTGTTAGGATTTTGGAGAATCACCCATATGCTGTGGGCTAGGGTGCATTAAAGGCATAAACTGCCTATATGACCATACTAGAGAGGGGACAAAGAAGACAGTCTTGATGTCAAAAGCCGCATTACTGTGCAACTTATTTATCCCTTTTCATAAAAGAGGGATAAATTTTTTTATGTATCTCCCCCTTAATAAGCAAGTTCAGGGGAGTCAGTACCCCCTATAGCGTCAATGTTAATTTGCACAATTTCATGTACCTCTTTCTGAAGATTTATTAAAGATACAATTTTGAAATGTTTTCTATGCCTTAAGTAGATTCTTTTCTCTATACTGAAGTAAAATTTTACAAAAAGAAAGTTTAAGGTTTTTTTTTTTTTTTTAAATTCTAATGTGTAAGTCACTGTATTTTTTTCAAAAAATTCAATTTTGCAAATCAACTCTAAAAAATACATTTCGAATATGAGAAAAAAGTTACTTCAGTATATGCAATTAGATGTATGGAATAGGTAGTAAAAATTTCAAAGTCTAACACAATTTAGAAAAAGGAGCATTTAATTTCAAAAATACCATTTCGAGACATTGCAATTTAAAGGGGAAAATCATACCTCATCAAAATGGGTTTACATTTTTTTAAAGCTTATTTCAACTTACTTCTAATATAAGTACGATCAAGAAGTTTGAATCATTAAAAAGATATTGAAATTGAGTTTCAAAATATATAAAAATTAAAAAATTGAATTTTTGAAAGTATTTAGGTTACTGACTCCCCTTAAAACCACATTTTGTGATAATTTTTTATGTTAACTTTTCTTGTTGCTATTTTTTTTATGTTGCCAATCATCCCTTAGACCAGGCCCAATGGTAAATAAGGTCCTGTGTGTAACGTTACAACGAAAAAAATTTCGCCGCGTCGGTTAACACCGTAAAACGCGTTTCTCCTTCAGTGCCGACTCGTTGCTAAGAAAACAACATCTCGCTGTGTGGTATCTCGCTGTGTAATTTGCGCCTCAACAGAAAACCATATCTTAGCGCAGTAATGATTTAAAAAAAAAAAAAAAAAAAAAAGACTATCAAAAGAGGCAACCTGTTTTTGACGCATAAATCACTTGTCCCGCGTTTCCGAAATATATGGTCTTAAAGACAGTTTAAAAAAGTCGCCAAATTAAGTTAGAAATCTAATCTTAAATAGTCGCTGTAACTTCGTCAACATTCAAAAATACCAAAAATCTGATCAATATTTTCAGAAATTTCTATTTCTCGCTAAAATAGGCGACTTTAAGAAAAAAAAAAATGGTCGTCCGACTTTATAGCCTTACCTTTCGATGACGGAGGGTAGAGGGCAAATGAGTTACGCGTCAAAAACATATTTCGCTACGCTCTTTTAATTGACTTTTATTTCAATAATTTTCATTCTTACACTATTCACGTGGTTCTTGGTCAGAAGTGAAATTTTCCTTTATACAGTTTTATCTGGAAAAAAGCACATTTTCTTTTAGTTTCACCCTAGATTATTTACGTACACGGAATGAAATTCAAAGTGTAATACGTTTAATTTTTGAAAATTAACTTTCAGAAACAAGTTGGGAAGCTAAAACTTGGGTGTACCCCCCCCCCCCCCCCCCAAGATCTTGGGCTGTCAATAAAGATTTCGGTTTCTTGCGATTTTGATTGAAGTTCGACGATTTTGGGCTGTATTGGCGGAAAAAATACTAATATTTTTTTAACAATGAAACATAATATTCTCACTGAAATACGTTTTGTATCAGCAATCTGGAATGGAGGTTTCTTTTATGTACATGATGTGACAACATTAAAAAAAAATGCATCGGGAGGGAAAAAAAACTTTTCCATAATTTCTCTCTTAACCTCCTAAATCTTTCCTGTCTGTCTGTCACATGTACTATTTGAGAATTTATTATCATATTTTTTTACTTTATAATTTTTAAGAAAAATAATCGACCAGCTACAATAGTAGCAATTGCAAAAAAGTGAATAGGTTTTTAGAAGTATTTGTTCCTATGATCTTGTGATTTCTTGCCAATTTCTTGGGAATTTTTTAAACCAATCTGGGGTTTTGTGGTAAATCCCAATGGCAGCCCTATAAATAAGGTTTAGTACTATCACGTAAATTACATCACATGAGCTTAATTTTCCCTGTAGTTCTCTGGCACCTATTAAATTTCAAAGCTATCCCATGATAGTGATTCAACATCACAAGTTTTCTAACCTGAACATCACTCACTGAAATCACTTATAATAAGGTATGGTGATTTTTGAATGTTTATGAAAATTGAAATATTACTACTTGCATGTGATGCATTGCTAATGCTGTTTTGTCGCATAAATAACTTCTCAGTTAAGTAGATATGCCTTTCCATTCCAGTCTATTTTTAACCCCCCGACACACAAAGGAAGGGGGGTAAATTTGACGTGTCTGTCTATCTGTGTGTCTGTCTGTGGCACTCTAGTGCCTAAACGGATGGACCGATTTTGAAAGAAAAATGTTCGAAAGGAGAGTTGATCGAGAGTGTTCTTAGCTAGGTTGCATCTTTAGATGACATTAACTAACGAAGATATTAATTAAAAACCTCTAAAAGGTTTTTTCTCGACTTTTGCAGTGAAAACATAATTAATTTTAAAATTTAATACCAAAATAAAGAGATTTCCCCCCCCCCCCAAATCTGATAAAATGTGTTTGGAACTTCCATGGTTTCATAGAATTCGAATTATAACGTTTTTTTAAGCACATTTAAATAACGGCTAAGCTTTTATTCACGCGATTGATAACCGAATTCATTGTTCACCGACCAAAGAAATAAAGCTCAATGATTTGAAATTTTTACCTGTTGCCAGTTTCACTTTAATAGCAAATAAAATACTTGGCATTGATATTTAATAGTATAAGGCTTTTAAAAGGATTTTCAGTTTTTCCTCTTGATTGTGCAACTGCGACTCAGTCGGGGTTTTTTGAGCAATCGCGATTGCTTATTGTTCTCATTTGACCGTTTTTGGTGTCCGTGCCTTTTTTCAACTTGGATCAGAAGCCTCTGCAGCACCATCGCCTACCGTCCTCTGCTGGCGGCGCGGCGGCGGCTGCTCCGGTTTTGAGCTATCCGCTTCTCCTGGTCGGAGGCGTCCATGTCCTACACACACGCACGTTCACACACATACACTCACACACGCCTACATGCATACACACAGGTCTACGCACACACACAACTATGCACACGTAACCGCCCAGGAGGATAGGCAGGCTTGGGGGTACAGGAACCGTTTCTAGAAACAATAACTCCAATGAGTAGAGTCCTGTCTCAGTTCGTGATTGCGAAAAACATAATTTGAATTCAAAATTTCAGAATTCAAATTAATTTTCTTTTTTAAAATTATTATTGTGTGTGGAAAATGTTTTATTAATATTTTATCTCATGTTCATTATTGGGATAATCATTTAGATGTGATATGCTATCAGTAAACTTGTGTTTTATTATAGGTGTTTAAATTTTTAATTTTATCGTTGCTTGTAAAAACAAGAAACCCAACTATTTGGGTTATATTGCAGATCATGATTGCAAAAATCATAATTTGAATTCAAGACGTCAAAACTCAAATGAATGCCAGAGAATGAATGCTGGATATTGTTTTTTTCTTTCTTTCTTTTCTTTTCTTTTCTTTTCTTTTTTTTTTTTTTTTGTAATATTTTATGCACTGAATTCATTAAATTTGCCTTTCTGTGCTGTTTTAATTAATCAAAGTAAGAATCAAAACATCAAGTTTTTATTTCCTTTTAGTTAATACTATTAGTATGGCAATTTGTGATTGCGAAAAACATAATTTGAATTCAAGACATCAAAATTGAAATGAATGTTTTTTTTTCTCTTTATTCCATCTTAAACGTCTCTGACATATGTTATATACTATCCACTTTACATTTTGTTTTCTCCACTAAATCCTCATCTTCTTATTCGAACGAATAACATCGATCCAGAACGTGTTTTAGATCATTCTGAAAAATATTGCCCCTCCATGAAAAGAACGACACATGCATGTGTTTATGTTCTTTTCATGCCTCTCCGAGCGTAGAATAAATGCAAGTCAGTTCGAAGCACCCTCCTCCTCTCCCCTTGCGCATGCAAACCTTTCTATGTGTACAGAACGGGGGTCGGGAGGAGAGAATGAAGCACCCAAAAGTCCGATGGCACAAGAAGAATCCATTGACCACACTTTTGTCGCTGCCAACACTTCACAAAAGATCTTTTCAGAAGACAGAAAAGGACGAGAAGGAAAAAAATCTGTTCTATTGTCCGGCATTCCATCCTCCCCCTCTCTGGTGTGCACTAGTCGGGAATAGCGTCCAGATACAGACTTAAGAATAAGTGGCAAGTGAATAGGTAAAGGAGAATAAACATTCGGACCTTGTAAATGCAAGCGGGGGAAATAACTTTCGGAAGGAGATTTTGTTGACTTTTTTATTCCTGGACCCGATCCAAGGGCTGACCTTTCGGAGGTCGAATGCTGCGGGATTCGCAGGAGGGAGGAAGAATTCCATCCTAGGGACGCATAGATCTTTATGGCTAAATTGAGCCCTGGAATGTGCTAAGATCATGGAATCATGAATCTCATGCGGAATGATGTCTGCTAAGGTCTCATTGCTAATGAATGAAAGCGCAATGAGAATCCTCACATTGTATAATAGAGAATGATCGAGTAACGCTGACGTCACCAACAATAAAACTCGCGCCACGGCATCATTATTTAATAATATTTTTTGATAATGTTTAACGTGCAGGGAAAGGCTTTATTGTGACAAGGCTGAACTGGATTCGGTCATTTAACTGTTTTACTGGTAAGACTTTCATTTTAGGAGAATAAAGAAACGAAAAAAAAAAAAAAAAACGCTGTCTACTGGAGATTAAGGGTTTATCTACTGATCTACTGGTGTTAGGGTTAAAATTTCAACTATCAAAATCCCTATCTAGAACTTTATTTTTTGAAAATCATTGCAAAAACCATTGTTGAAATTCATTGTAAAAGCCATTGTTGAAAATCATTGCCAAAGTCTTGCTAAAATTAATCACAAACATTTTATTTGTAGACAAACAGAAGATGGCAACAAGAACTTTTTAAATCATTAGTAAAAGTTTTCCGACGTTTTTTCCAGACCGTCGCACAGTGGGGCCGAAAAAGCCAAAAAGCATGCATAAATGGGTTCCCCCCCCCTATATTATACCAATTGAGGGATTAATAAATTTGCACAGGCCTACTTCTTAGGCAATCGGAACTGGAATTTTAAAACCTTTCGTCCACTACAAAGCTGAAGGGAGCCTTTAGAAAGTTGAAGAACCATGAGTGCGGGAATTCAGAAAAATTGCTTTTAAGAAGTAAGTAGTAATAGGACGAAAAAAAAAAAAAGAGTAATCGAATTCTCAAACCGAAAAACTGTTTTGATCAGCACCGAAAACTTGAGAAATCAAGGTTATTTTTTTCAAAGCACTCTGGAAAAAAAAAATGTCCTCTTATGTCCTCTTAGAAATTAATATTAATTAGTCATAAATGGTCTGTAGAAAGACCTTGAAAAGGAATTAGCTGCGTAAACATGCGAACTTTGGACCATCAGCCCAAACAAATCGAGAAAACTTCATTGCATGCCTGTGTAAACAAACAAGCGAGAGAGATTTAAAAACATTTTTAAGCGCTTTTTGGCGTTTTCGCCCCACTGTGCGTCATTCATCATTTTGAAATTTTATTCTGCATTTGTTTTGTATCACAAAGCAGTGCTTGCTAAATTTTGAACGACAAAATTTTTTTGTCTATTTGTGTGTGTGTATTACTGTATTGAGAAAATGAATTGATAATGCTTTTTTTTTTAATTTTTTTTATCGGTGATCACATCGTCTACAGCGCTCCATTCCTCTTTCTGTCAAAGTTCTCATCCCACAAACTCAAATACATTCGTTATTTTTTAATTAACAACCAAAATGTTCGCGAGAAAATATTTATATGGCAGAACACCGTTTGCTGGGTCAGCTAGTAATATATTTTTTTTTGTGCGTGTGTTTGTCACCGTAAGGCTTCTAAACGGCTGCACCAATTTTGGCGAAATTTTTTGTGCATTTGATCCGAGAATGGTTTAAAGTCGCAATGGATCGAATCGGAAACGTTTTTATTAATTAATTAAAAAATTAAAAACATTAGATGGCGATATCTCTCAAATGACTAATATTTATTCTAACCTATTGTTGAGAGAGAACTGAAATAAATATTTTACCCGTTGCCAGCGGACAATAAGAAAGCCAGCTCTGCTTTTTAGCCTACTTTCCCAGTAAAAGTCAGAAAAAGAAGAAAAAAGCATGAAAGAAGGCTCAATGCATCTTAAAAATATCGTGAAAAACAAAAAAATGTTAAAAATAAATAAAATAATTAAATAAATATCGAAAAATTAAAAATTGGAAAGTAGGGTATTGAGATGGGGAAAAGTGTCTGTCGGTCTGTTGGTCTGTCGGTCCGTCGGTCTGTTGGTCTGTCGGTCCGTCGGTCTGTCGGTCTGTCTGTCTGTCCCCTCCTAATAACTTTTGAATGAATAGTCCGATTCGGAAAAACTTTTTTTTGTTCGAAAGATCTCGGCGAGGACTTCTCAGTCCCATATTTTACTTTTTGATTTGAACTATTTTTTGTTCAATTTTGAACAGTTCAAAAAAACTTAGCATTAGGGTCTACGGAGAAATTCAAGGCAATTCCGAACTGTGAGGAGAATTTGCTTCAAACAAACTTTGTAGGAAAAAGCTTTTGATGAAAAATTTGTATGTAAAATTTCTTTTTGATTTGAACAATTTTCCGTTCAATTTTGAACAGTTCAAATCCCTTAACAAGAGCGCTTACGGGGGAAACTGAAAGTCAATGTAGATTCTGTACTTGAAGGCGGATTTACTTCAAACAAATTTTGTTGGAAATAGCTCTTGACGCCAAACTCCAGAGTTCGACTCCGAGAATTTAGGGGCACTTGACTCCGACTCCGACTCCTGTGCCCGACAATTAATCGGACTCCGACTCCCCGACTTCGACTCTGACTTCGTAGCTTTGGCAAAAATTTACACACGGAGGACAAATCACTGACTCCGATTCTTAAATATTCGACTCCGACTCCTTTATCTCAAAATGAGATTGACTTCGACTCCGACTCCGCAGCTGTGGTTTTAACTGTGAAATAACTATTGTGGTTATGACTTGTTCTTATTTTTACGCTGAAGTTTCAATTTAGGTACTCAGTTTTTGGCGAATAAACTCGAAGTCATTTATGTTTCTGCATGACGATAGATATGCGCAGACGATTTTTTTTTTTTTTTTTTTTTTTTTTGACAATAAAAATTATTTCTTTAAGTTGACATTTTATTTTTTCTTTTTTTTTTTTTGGTAAGTGCATTAATTCATTTAAAATAAAAGTTTTTGGCAACAGGGGAAAAGGACGATTTTTTTTTGATATGATGTATTTATTTTAATGAGGTTATTAATTTTAATTACTATTTTTTCGTTTTGAAAGCTGTTAAAGATTTTTTTAATGGAAAAAAGTGTATTAGCTGCTTTGTTTAAAAGTTGCTGCTATTTTATTTGTTCGTTTTTTTTTTTCTTTTTTTTGTTACGCATCTAATTTTTTTAGATGAGTGAGGAATATTTTATTCCTAGAAATCAGCTTAAAGTATTTTAAAAATATGTTTGAAAAAATTTGCAACTTTAGCTATTTTTGAGAATATTGATCAGGTACTAGAAAGTAGTATGGGTATACGGGAAAGTAGGCTCGTCTAGTTCTAGACAGAACTTCTTGTTGCAATGTAGATTTCCTACTGTGTATGTCAATTGGGAATTGATAAAACGTAGAGAGAGAGGGGGGGGGCTTTCATTTTTTCTAGAAAGCAACGATTTTAGGTGCCGTGATATATTTTAAAGTAAAGTACTGGAAGGAATCAGGTTTCTTTCACTAGGTTCACGCAAAACGTGTCTTCCTGTCGTCGTAGTTGAACTATAAGAATTGATCATTGCCTCAGGTTTTCCTAACCAAATGATCAGAAAGTACCGAACCTAGCAACATTTGTTTCTCGGCTCAAATCGTCACCGTCACTACAGAGCATGACCCCATTAGATGGCGCTGGCTCAAATCCACCTCAGTTTTGGTGCCACTGGCAAGAAGACTTTAAGGATTATCAAACTAATCAGTACATTATTAAAGGAAAAGATGGAGGAATTTAAAAACGAAACAAAAATTTTATCTCCATCCAGATAAATTACAACAAGGTAGTTCTGTACACAAAAGACCAGTGCAATGGAAGATTTTTATCTTTGGTGGAAAGAACAATTTAGGCAATATATGAAGATCATTCAAGTACGCAAGGAAAGATAGTAAGTGAGACAAATGCTCAGCGAGAGAGAGGGATTTAAAAGTTTTCGTTCAAAAGATCGGACAGCTAACCGGTCGCAGTTCGCTTCGCTCACTGATCGGCTAGATTACAGTAACGTGGTGGCTTGGTAACTTTGGCCATAAACAATTCAGTACGGGATTATTTGTTTACATTTAAAAGCTACTGTTAATGAAGCTACTGTAAATTTATTGTATTTTTCGTTTATTTGGAGAAATATTTTTATTTGCAAAGAACTGTTTTTGGTTTTAAAAGAGTGTTCAGTCATTTCAGTTGAAGAATATGTTTATTTTACGTCAAGAAGGGAGGGGGGGAGTGATTTTTTCTTATTCAGACAACTGTTTTTACTTTTATCATTTTGTTAAAAGATAGCTTTTCGATTGTTTTATTCTTTTTCACATGGGAGACATTGCAACGAGATTTCCCTTTTGTTCTAGATGGATAGTTAAGTTTCTACACTTAATATCAGGGGACGATTTTTATCCTTTGAGTATAACTGAAGGTACAAACCATGCAATCTATGAAGATCTTTCAAGTACGCGAGAAAAAATAGTTAATAAAACGACTGCTCAGTGGGCATTAGATAAATCAAGGTGTAATAAACATACGCATTCTGAGACCAAACATCTTAAAAAGCATTTTCTTTTTACATTTTCTTTCAACAAAACGGTTCAAACACTTGATAGTTTATTGAAATATTTTAACTTTTCAATTTACAAAGTTTAAACAGAACAACGTCTGTTGGGTCCTCTAGCATATATATATATATATATATATATATATATATATATATATATATATATATATATATATTAAGATCTTATTGTGGATGTGTCCTTGTTATGGCCGCTCGAAAAGCGATTGCGCCATCATGGAAAGCACCCCTGTCGTCTACAAAAGCGGCGCTCTAACGGGGCAATTGAAAAGAAAGAAAAAGAGACGGCATGGGGCGACGCATATTTCACGCCCCATGATGGGGCGGAACAAAGACGGACAAAGTGGCAGACGACAGGGGGTCCAAATATTGGCCCCGCACCAGTCAAAAGGCTCTTTTCTTCGAACGACCCATTCACTGAGTGTCCGGCAATGGCGGCGAGCGTTTTTTGTTTCCCTTCTTTTTTCCCCCCAACTGACGCGTGGGCGATTTTTTTTAACACATGGAAGGGTCGCACATATGTCTCTCACCTTCTCTGAGCTGTCCTGCTCGATCAAAGATTTTCGGCATTGTGTTTGCTCCTTCAAAATTGAGGGGCAGTCTAGAAACCGAAGAAAGCAATGACAAATAAAATTTTATTATTTTTTTTAATGATATTTTTTTTTAGCCGAATAATTTACAAACATCAGATCCAACTTATTATGCTGCAGATCAGCGGTTCCCAACCGGTGGTTCGCAAACCCCACCAGGATTCGCAAAAAAAAAAAAAAAAAAAAAACTGTAATGGCGGAGTTTTAACATGCCTGTTTCTGATGAAGTCTCATGTTCAAGCAGTTTCAAGCAAATTTTGATCCTTTTTTATTCATTTGTCTCTCGCACATTCTGTACTCTTAACATGAAAACATTACTTGATAAAAACATTACATGGAGCATATGCGAGCGTCTCAAATATTTTGATGTTTAGTTCCTTAATCATTTGAGTTCGACGAAGAGCTATCGCTCATCTCTTGAGATCATGCTGTTGTTTGTTACTTTGCTATAATTGTCACACTACAGACTACAATTTACTTCGAGCTTCATTGTCGAAAAAGAGAAAGAGTGGCTATCAACCCAAAAATACCACAGGAAACATGAAAAATTAATTACATTAAAAAATTTTCGTGTTTGTTTCGCCAAAAATTACCTTTTGTGTCAAAAATTAGAGTAAATGCTTATATTGAAAAATAGACACTTCTATTATTTTTTAATGTACGCATTTTACTCCTCAATTGTAGCATAATTACAGGAAAATTCTTCAGCAATCAACCGATTAATGTGCACAATATATCCTTATCAAACAGCTAGGCTCGTGATCCTTTTCAAGAAGACTTAAACCTAGAGATCTTTCTCCTTTAACTGGAAGAAAAAAGTTCATTTAGTTAATCTGAGACAGTTCCCTGAAAAGTATTTTAAAGATCATTCTTCAGTTAACTTCTGATTTAGTGATAGAAATAAATGTATCCTTCTGTCAGAAAAATTTCAGCCAAGTTTTGAGCCTCAATGTTCCACAAATATCACATTTTCAAAATTTTTTCAGAGTTGATTATAGTTCAACACAGAATAATCAGTGTTTATTTTTGGTGAATTTGTTTTGCATTCATTTTTTAGCGATCATTTTAGTTCGTAGCAATATTTATAATTCTATGTTTTGCAATTATATTTTCGTTCTTGTTATAAACTATGAAGAAGCATCAAACTAGAAAAATCTCCCAGATTTTATTTTCTATTTGTGTGTGTGCGCGCGCGCGTGTGTGTGTGTGTGTATGTGTGTGTGTGTGTGTGTGTGTGTGTGTGTGTGTGTGTGTGTGTGTGTGTGTGTGTGCGCGCGCGCGCGCGTGCGCGTTTTTTTTTTTTTTTTTTTTGCTTGTTACTTATTACCTAGTACTCAGGGGGTTCGCCAACTTCTTTCGGAGTTAGGAAGGGGTTCGCAAGGGGCAAAAGGTTGGGAACCGCTGCTGTAGATAAACTGCACTATAAATACGATTCAGAAACGTTCCTGAAAAATAATAGGCAACTGATGTACCCAATTACTGCTAGTAACTTGTCTTGGAAGAAAGAATAAACTCTTCTGAAACTAACCTTGAAACTTCCTGAAGAATTGGGAAATCTCTCTCGTAAAAGTCAGTCATGTCTCGGGAACCTTCTAGAAAATTTAACTATGTTTAATGTAATTAATTAGAATCTTCTTGATTTACCAGGAAAGTTCCAAAAGCGTTAGAGCAACCACGGCCAAAGCTATGCATGAATTGCAAGTAAGAACCAAGCATATCCCTTGACTGCAATTCCTGCCTTGCAGAGCGGCAGCTATCCGGTGACTTATTCGCTCTCGATTATACAAGTCAATCTGGATGGGCTGCAGTCGAACTTAAGCCGATACACGTAATAAACATGCTAATTTAATCTTTAAACTGGTAGCTAAAAACGTTTTTCCCAACAGTGAAAAGTCTGCATTCGTGCAACTAGTAGCACTTCAGGAAACGTTTTTGCGAATATACTTGATTTTATGGGGGAGAATAGATGAAAACCTTTGAAATCCCGAAACATTCCACGGAAAGGATCATTAACGTTTCGGAATTTTTTTACAGTGTGAACCTGGTTATTTTTGACAGGTATGCCGTAACGGAAGTGACTTCTGTGACTGCTGGGTTACATTGTGAAACGTGAACGTTTTTGACTGTCTGAAATATCGTTCCTCCCTAGCCTAGAGACAGGCACAAAACTCGCGGAATGTTTAAAATAGTTGAAATATTTCACTTGTCAAAATGTTGCTTCGGACTCCGGAGTCAAAGTCGTCCCCGCTTACGGTATTATAAGCATCTGCATCCTGAAAAATCTGTAAAGCTTATTCAAAACGAAATCCAAAAGATTTTTTTTTTCTCCGCATTGGTCAAATTTTCATGAAAAAAAATCATGTTAACATTTTTCATTACTGAAAGAAAGAAATTGTGATTGGATGATTTGGGCTATGGTGGTCAGATCGGTATGGCATCGAACTCGTGACCGAAGGATCCCGGATTCGATGCCAGCCGGTCAAAGAATTTTCGTGTTCGTTAATGGTGACTGGGTCGCGATAAATATGCCGTGCTCGAAAATTCCTCAAAGTGAATCAATACCTCTGGGAGTGCTGGACTAGGGATTGCTCGGCTTCTGGTCTGGATCAAAAAAAAAAGCTGTCTTCAGGGTCCTATCCAGCCTTTAAACCTCAAATAGTGGTAGGTACAGATGATCCTAGAGTGTGATATGATATGATTGGGTGATCTTTTACCCAATTCCCTCATTTATCCCATTGAATTGTCAGTTCTCCCATTAATCCCACTTTCTCACTGATCTTTTATCCAATTTTCTCATTTATCCTCCTAAATTTTCTCCATTAAGCTTTCATCTCAACTTTTTCTAAATAGCTGTAGAAGAAAAATTTTGGCAATTCACTGTAAAAATGTTATATTATTAATGTATATGTTTATAACATTATCGTTTATTTGCTTCATTTCAATTCGACCAGAGATTTATAACAGTTCAAGGACTTTCTATTTAACTCACATCTTAAAAGCAACTTACTCTCCGTAAATTTTGATTCTTTATATCATGCTATCGGTAAGTTTTTAACGAATGATTTTAATCACTCGTGGATACTTTCGAAAGATTCGTTTCTCTTTTCTTTTCAAAACATTTTTATTCAGGCCACTAGCGCAGCAAGAAATACCTTCTGGAGGGGATTTTGGATCAAAAATACCTTCTGGAGGGTTTTTAAATCAAAATACCTTCTGGGGGAGGTTTTTTGCTTAAAAATACCATCTCGGGGGGGGGGGGGGGGGTTATTAAAAATAGTTTTTGAAGGGGTTTTTTGATCAAAAAACCTTTTGAAGGGGGATTTTTTATCAAAAAATCCCTTTCATATGCATTACCTACAGTATTAAAATTTACATTTATGTTAAAACCAATGCCTCTGGATGGTGTTTTCACACTCCCCCCCCCCAACCCGCTTTTAGCTGCGCCACTGATTCGGGCACTTAAATCATTTTTGGAAAATTTATCACTCATTTTTTCATTATAAAATGGTTCATGTGTTTAGACACTTTTAATTTACTGGCTCTTAAAGCTTTTCATTTTTAAATTTCTAGATAGATTGTAATACATTTTTAAAAAATTTCTATGAAAGGTGGATTCGACATCGTTTGAAAGAAATAACAGTGAAATGTGAATTTTTCCACACCTGATTTATGTAATTAGTTTGAACTAGGAGAGCCAACTAATTTCATAAAACTCAAAAGATGGCTCTACTTAAAATTGTAAGTATAGAAAATTTATTAGTCGCGCCTTCTGTAGAGTAACGTAATAACTAGAGTGGTAAATTGCCTATTATACTGATACTGAAAAAGCAGTGGCTTCATTTTGTGAGTTAAAATTTGCCCTTTGTAATTCACAACATCTCCAGAGATCTATCATTTATAATATTGCATAGGATACTGCAAAAGTTTTGAAAGCACTTTTAACAATTTCAGAAACAGCATCCAAAAAGTAACTTCAGTTCGGAATTGTAGAATATTGCAATTTGTTGTGTATAGTATTGCCAACTTTCTTTGTGTAAAAGAGAAAGCTGAGTTCATAAGCAAGTTACACTGAGTTTCTGTACCATTTCTCTAAAAAAAAAAAGAGCACGCGAGTTTCAAGAATCCAAAATTGAATCAAAGATTTTTAGTATATTTGTTGGACATAGTTGCAGAATATACTCAGTGTACGTATTCTTTTTTTTCTTCTTGTATTTACATTGATTTTTTGTCAGTAAAACAGAGGGACAGTCATTTGGAGGGAAGACATTTGGATCGTTTCGTTAATTTTCGAACTGATTCTTACTTCTTACATTTCGCTTTAAAAAGGATTTGTTTATTCAAAACATTTTTTTAAAATTATTTAAAAAAATCTTTTTTTTAAAAAAAAAGGAAATTTATGCAACATTTAAAAAATGTAATCTGGGTAGTTATGTCAAATTTGCGCGAGTTGAGACAAAACCAAGAGGGTGTTTTTGCTCACTCGGTCCTTATAGGGTCGGAGAGATTGATCTTATTAACTACTAGCAGTACCCACGCAGCGATGCCTGTGCTAAAAATTTAAAGAAAATCCGTTGAATTAAAGAAAAACAAATTATATCAAAATTACATTTGCAGTAGCTTTCAAATATAAAAAACTCCATAATTCATCGCCAAATTCGCCAAGCGACTTTCTAATTAAAACGAAAATCAACTAACATACGCACAATGAATTTAAAATAAAGTAATAACAGTAAAATATTCATAAGCAACAAAGGCAACTTCCTCCAAAATGTTTAAAAAGAAAGTAATTGAAAAATTGTCTGGAAAATGAACCTAGTGTTATAGTTGAAAATTGTCTGGAAAGTGAACCTACTGTTATAGCAATTTCTCGAAAGAGAAGTCTTGAAAATTGGCTCAATTAGAATCGCTTATATCTCCTGTTCTAATAATTGAGAAAAATGGAACAAAAATCATCTTGTTTGGGAAGGAAAACTCTTTCCATCGATATATAATGTTTGGGGGTGGGGGGGGGGCTTCTTTACCCCCTAATTAGCCGAAATTTAGCTTAATTAGTTAATTAGAAAAAATTAATTCGAAATTTAGAGTTTCGGCTTCAAGGTGCATGGGCCCGGGGTACGTTCGAATTTTTATGCCGAGTTTCAGGGCTGTAGGTGCTATGGGGTCTTCTGGCCATCGGGTACAAACAAAGAAACAAAGAAACACCGTCACCTTTATATATATAGACTATTTAAGTGAATTGTCAACAACGGTAAAACCTTTAAACTGACATAATTGTAAGATTTTTGTACAAAACAATAATTATAGTGGGAGTAAATATTTAAACCTAATCATTAAAGAATCAGAAAGTGCATAAATTTTAGAAAGGAAACATGAATTATGATTTAAGAAATATATTAAAGAAACAGGACAAGGAACGTCACAAAATTTACAAAATTACATTAGGTTACTTTGTAACTCGTTTAGCTTAAAATTTGTCCATCTTCGTTTTACAATAGAGAAAAGTAATCGATAAGCCGCGTAATCTCTCCTACCATGTATACGAATGAGAACAGCGAGCCGTCTCTCCTAATTCATCGGCAGACGCGAATACTGCTGTTGTATAACAACATGAAGTTTCTGCGAGTTTACTCACTCTTCACATCCCATTTGTAAGCAATCTCTACTCGCTGTACCTTACATAAAAAGTTTTATTTACACTGTAAAAACGATTCAGAAACGTTCCTGGAAAATAATGGGCAGCTAATGTGCCCAGTTTCTACCAGTAACATATCTTGCTAAAACAAGGAACGTTTTCCGCTAAAAGTCAGTAACCTTCCTGAAATTATTCTTGAATCTCCCCGATTCAAGCCAGTCTTGAACCTTCAAGGGAAATTAGGTACATGTAACGTAATTGATTGAAACCTTCCTGAATTACGAAGAAAGCTCCAGAAGCATCAACGCAACCATGTCCAAAGCTAAGGCAGCATTGCAAGTAAGCGCCAAACATCTCCCTTGCTAAGCCGTAGCGTGCAGTCTTCTTAACTCTCATTGAGAGCTCAATCAATCTGGACGGGCCGTAATCGAAATAAACCCGACATACTTATTAAACACACTCAGTCAATCTTTAAACCGGTAGCTAAAAATGTTTTTCACAACAGAGAAAAGTCTACATTCGTAAAATTGTAGCAATTCAGGAAGTTTTTTTGCAAAGATACTTGATTTTACGGGGAAATAGATGTAAACCCGTGAAATCCTGAAACGTTACACGGAAATAACTAGTGACGTTTCGAAATTTTTTTACAGTGTAGATTTTTCAATGGTTTTCACTAACTCTGATGTTCATTATGAAACTAAAACCCCTGCAATCTTCAGACACTTTCTGAACACTTTTCCCTTTATTATTACGTTGAAGTACATTTTTTGGAACCGTTTTCAAAACACTTATTTGGTTCAGCAGACCTTTTACAATCTTTTTGGAAACGCATTTGAAAGCATTTTATGAACACTGGCACGGGTCCCTCCTTTTAGAACACTTTGTAGCACACATATTGGAACCTTTTTTACAGCACTTATGGAGCACTCCCTTGATTATACCAGGAATCTCGGGGGACAGTTTACCTCCGCAGAGCAATGGACGCCTCTTCGATCATTGAAAGCCATCTATTTGACTCCATTTGCAATATTTGTCGACAGCTATTTATTGCAGTCAAATGACTAGTATAGCATCATATTGAGAGATTGTATTGATTGGAGTTAAAGAAGCTGTTGAAACTATATTTGTACAAAAAGAAAGGGATGATTTCACAGGTGTGCCCAAATGTGTTCCTAATTTATTCTCAAAAGTGCTGCTAAATTTAAGTGTAACAGATATCCTGAGCGGGATACATTCTGATCAGATTTCGGAGCACATTTCAGTCACTTTCTTTTTAACGGAGCACATTTGGAATGCATTTTAGTGCACACTCGGGCAACTGGAACACTTTTTTGAATTAAAATGTTCTAAACGTGTTATATGTACTGGTGCTAGGAGCGTGATTATGTACTTATATTTAGAAAATAAATATTTATAAATATTTAGAAAAGAAATATACAAGTATACCTTCAAAAGAAAAAAGATGCCGTTACAATAAAATGTGGTGTAAAATGGTGTAAAATAGTTCAACTTTTCCCTCTTAGTAAGCTTTACAGCCGACTCCCGCCCGATTAAGTACTTCAGTCAGTTTACCAAATCTTGATCTATTCTATAACCAATGTCCTCCAATTGTTTAAATTAAGGGTCTTTAAACACTTTTCTACATTTTCAACCATCTTGCCTGCCTCTATCTTTCTTTCATTCTGATTTTTAATGCTCATTTTCTTTACAGTATTTTCATCTCCATATCTGTAAGACATCTCATCTGGACCATCCCATCTAAGTGGGGCAGCTTTAAATACTTTTACTGAATTAGTTTCACTAAATTTCTCTTGTAATTCATAGTATTGTTCTCCAGATTCATAATATTATACTCCAGATTCCGTTTTCCCAGACTCCTACAAATATTCCTCCCAAGAAAAAGAAATTTGCTGTTTTACCAAATTTTTTTCACCTTCACTCTATGCACTGTAAACAAAAATTTCGAAACATTCCTAGAAAATAATCGCGGCCAATATGCCTAATTTCAGCAAATAACATACCTAGCGAAAACCCGGAAAGTTTCCCGCTTAAAATTGAACCTTTCTGAAATTTACTTGAACCCTTCCCAATCAAAGTTAATCATATTCTAGGACAAACTCAGTAACCTATAGTGAAAACTTATCAATATATATAGTAATAACTTGGCACCTTCCTGATTTACCAGGACAGCTCCTAAAGCAAATACAGCCGAAGTTAAGACGGAATTGTAAGCAATTCCTTCAAATCTAAAACATCCGAAGACTGTAATTCGCCTTTGATTGGGTTTTAGTCAATTCCGGAAGGGCAATAACTAAGCTGAAGGAGAAATACCTAACAAAGAAACCTAATATAGTTTTTCACTGATAACTAATAAAAATTTTGACTACAGTATAAAATCACCATGCATGGATATTGTTGCGATTCAGGAAACTTTTTCGTAAGAAAACTTATTTTTCAGAGAAAACTGGCGTAAACCCTTGAAATCCTGAACATTACCCGGAAGTAATCAGAAGTTTTGGTTTTTTTTTTTAGTCTGATTTGGGATCGAATTTTTAGTAGCAACAAGTACGTCCTGCAGAAATATTTTTTCTCCAAAGAAATGAAAAAATGCGAGCAATACTGAACAATAAATCCATTATCACCTCTAAAAAATCCCATCTAAAAAAATAAATAAATATTAAGAAGTCAACTGCAGACACCGGGACCCAGCATTCATAACAGCCTGCGTAAACGAGCACGCGTCTCCCTTATCAGAATATAATCCTCATCATCCGCCTCACATCATCTCAAGAGGATAGAGGGGACGAGTCATCCCTTCCGGAGGGATGCTAAGAACGAAAACTTTCACACCATTCCCTTCTAAACATCACCCCCCGCCCTATTGAAATCCATCGATGCGTGCAGGCGATTTAAGGGTGGCTAACCTCCCGGAGTTGACAACTTCAGAGGGAAAAAGCAAGCGATTGGCCAAGCCGGCGTCGACTCCGAACTTAAAACAAAAGCCCATTACCTCTGGTCTCCCCTCTCATTGGCCCGCCGAAGCTCACCGACGTCCCCTCTCCTGAAGTTCTCCCGCAGACGATGCAAGAAAGTGATTTCTTTCCGATCGCCACCCCATTGAAGGAACACTACTGAAATTGAGATAACAGCCCCAGATTAAGGTTTCGATTAAAGCGGACAACAAAGGATGAATCTGCAATTCACACGCAGACGCCTGTTAAAAAAACCACGAAGCAGATGGTTGGGGTTCCACCAATAGACTATGGGCGTGACGACACTCCTCAGCCACCAATCAGAGGCAGAATAGATATCGAACAAGGTGTAGTCCCCCTCTCCTCCTCGGCTCTTTTCCCGGAGAAACATCGCGCGGAAAATCGGGAAAGTCAAAAGCGGCCGAATCTTCGTCGCGAGTGCACGTGGAAGGTGATCACTGTTCTCATAGCGTTCGTTTGGCTCTGATGAACATTGACTTCAAACGTAATTCCCACACTCCAATGACTTAAATCAATCGCAATAGCTGGTGTGCTATTTCAAGAATGATATTTAAGCTACCTGTTGAACTGATTTAAGTAGTGACACAATTAGCAAATAATTGGATTTAAATTCGTTCGTCATTTTTTAAAGTGTGAACTGAAAAATAAACAAATCGGTAACGAAGCAATATTTTTGTCGTGGCGATTAAATATCTTTGAAGTGAAAATCGTTCCTCTGGCTGTTTGCATTCCCACTGTTAAAACTTTCACAACAGTTAAAAACTAATTAAATTTCTATAGTCATGAATTTTCATTGGTAGAACTTTTCACGTGCTTGGTGTTTTGTTTCACTTATTTTCTCCCGGCAGATGTTGCTCTAAACGTATTGCATCAGTGAAACGTGAATTAATCTATTGCAAACACTCATGAAGTATTTTGAATGAAATCATCAATTTATTTCAAACTACAACAGAAAATTCGTATTTCTGCATATCTAGATATATCATAAGTATTTTCTGCAAAACAAAAGCATCATTCTACGCAACACATCCGAGTGTCATCATAAAACGCATTGCATCACTAGCCACCGCGAACTTTTTCGTGATTGCTTGTAAGCCTTTCCTATACAAAGAACTAAATAAGTATAAACATTGATTGATTCTATTTACCAACTAAAGGGAAACTCAATCCTTATGGATTTCTAATGTGAAACTAATATTGCTAAAGCAGTGAATTTCTTGTTTGAAACTATATTATAGTTGTCGACAGTTCATCTCGCTAAAACAGTATCGTTACAAAACTGAACTGCTGACTTTTCTTACCAGATAGTTTTTCACAACAATGTCAGACACCGACTCTTGAATCATCTTCCACCAACCTGCAAAGATGTCGTGCAAAGCCACCGGTGACCATGTGAAGCGGCCCATGAACGCTTTTATGGTGTGGTCGAGGGGCCAGCGACGGAAGTTGGCCCAAGAAAACCCGAAGATGCACAATTCGGAGATATCCAAGAGGCTGGGCGCAGAGTGGAAGCTCCTTTCGGAGGCCGAGAAGAGGCCCTTCATCGACGAGGCCAAGCGGCTACGTGCCCTGCACATGAAGGAACACCCAGACTACAAATACAGGCCGAGACGGAAGCCCAAGCCCCTGGTCAAGAAAGAATCGCCCTACTCTCTGGGCCATCCCTTCGCAGCGCCTCCGCCCCTTGAGCCCTTGCAGCGTTATCTACCTTCTCTGGAAAGCGAGAAAGCTGTTACAGCTAGGACATTTCCGTTGGCGCCCCTGCCGTATGTCTACGACACAGGACTGTCTAAACTGCGCTCGGACATGGGGCTGATCAAGGGCCATGACGGGCCGCCCCTGTACAGCACAGCCAGCTCGTTACTCACTTCTCTTTCGCAGTCTCACGCAGCTGCTTTCGGGCCCCCTTACGCCCTGTGTGGCTGTGCCCCACCCACCTACTTCCCTCCGGCCCCGGGGCCCCTACCCCAGCCGCACGATCTCCGATCCCCGTTCGCCTACCTGTTCGTCAAGCCCGAAGAAAGGTTCCATCGGCACTCTAGTCCGCCGACGCTTCCGCCCAGCCCGATGGTGTAGCGGTAATTATGGAAACGTATTCCTACATTCCTCTGACTTTTGAAAAATCTGTGTAAATTGTACATGATTGGTTAGGTTCTTTCTGAACAAAGCGCTTAAGCAAACTTTTTGAAAAAGAACTATTGAAAGACAATGAATCCTATTTTCTGGAAGGACAGAGGTGTGATGTGTAAAATTCGAAACATTCCAAGACTCATTCGAACGCTAGTCTTATTAATATGTCCGAATGAAGTTCCCAAGAAAGACTCATGAGATGATCCAAGAATATGCGATAGACACATGTCTACAACTCTCAACTACTTTAGATAAACATGAAAACTATTTAAAAAAAGTGTTTATCAGCAATATTTTAATGATTGGGACTGTTTGTTTTCCTGTAAATCACATGGAAAATAGAATTCTTAACAAGCGATAACCGAGACGAAAGACAAAAAGCTCCCATTGTTTTGGTGATAATCGAGCATGCATGGGAAATCTGACCATCTGCTGTCACGTGGGTAGCTCGTTTTATTTCTTAGATATATTTCTTGATCGTTAATTTATTTTATTTTTCTGATTGTTCTAAAATGATCCTTTTCTTGCTCGAGAAAGCTTCTATTTCTGCTAATTATCAATTGAATGCTAATTTTATTAATATAATATGCAGGAAATAAATAGCAATCGTCAGTTTAAATCAATATTTGTGCATGTAAAATATGAAGTAGAACATTTTAGTTTTAAGAAATTTATAATAAGAAAAAATGTCAGGCTAAAATTACAACTATAATAAGTATAAAAATGTCATGATACGTCTTTCGCTTTATAATCTTTGCTTGGTAAAACGAAGTAGGTTATTGTTTATAATCAACTTAAAATACACAATATTTTATGCAGTTTTGAAAACTATTAGAAAAATTAAGACAAAATATATTCTGAAATATCTGTGTTGTTGTTATTTTGATTCATTACTATGTTCAATTATGCTTAAATAATCAACAAAGATATGAAGAAGCGTGTCATTAAAAAAATTAAGCTAATATTAATTTTTTTAAAAATTATCTTTTTGATGCAAATAGAAAGCATGCTTGGGTCATTCCACGAAAAAACGGACATTTTGTTCGCACTTGACTGTTCATATATTTCATTAAAAACAATAATTTAAAGAGGTAATGAACAAAATGTTATTGCTTAAGAAATCACCAACGCATGTCAGATTTCTTAAGAAAACAAGTTTTGTTCTTCACCTTTTAAAATTATTAGCACGTGATAGCTTGAATGAAATATATATAAGCTATCACGTGCTGAACAAAATAGCGAGCGTTTCATATAATGGCCCATTGTAAAAAAATTTAAATACAAATATATCAAGCATGGGGGGGCAAAATTTCAAAATATTTAAAATAGTATACTTCTGAAAGAATTGCTAAATGTGATCTATAATACTTTTATGTATTACTTTATGTCATTTTTTTTCTAACCAAAAACTTAGGGGCAGCTCTTAAATGTGTCCTAAAAAAACTTACTTTTATTTAAAATTTTATTCATAAATTATTATTCTTTAAAAAAAATTAATTAAGAAAGAATGTTGCAATCATCGGAAAGTTGGTCAACCGATTTTCATTTTTAATTTAAGCCGGCAAAAAACCTAAGAATTAATCTAATCAATTTTTTATCACAGTGCAAACCTAATAAATCTCCATTGCTTTTAATTGTACATTTTATTCTAGCAGATTACATCATTTTTTTAACAAGTCATTATTGGACGATATGTCTAACTTCTGGGTCTAACTTTTCTTCAAAATATATTTTTTAGAGTTAATATTATATTAAATGACTGCAAAGACAGAAATGCGGAAAAAGCAACTTTCTTCCCCTATTTTCTTTAACTGCTGTCATCTATGAAAATTATACCATGCTTTTGAAAAAAAAAAATATTCAACTGTGACGTAAAGTCATGCGTATGATCATATGAGTCAGGTATTCAAAAAATGTATTCTAGATCAGATGTTTATCAAATTTTTAATGTGTTCTTTTCTTCCCCAAAATGACTGATTTAACACATTTGGCATGATTACCACCTCCATGGCTAAATACTCATTAACGATATCCATTTTACATTAAATGTAAATTCTTCAACCGCAACCCAAACAGGGGGGAAATAAACAATGTTAACTTCGCAAAGAGATTCGAGGGTATTTAAATTTCAATCCCCCGTCTCCCTTTTGACTAGGGCCTGGTGCTAGATATATGATTATAATGTCATGTCTGTTATCATTGAAACTTAGTTTTGGAGAACGTGAAATCACGTTCTTCAAAACTGACGCAGAGGGTAGAGTTACAAGTTGCATTTAGGTTGAGAAAGGACATTTTTATTTTGAAACCATAAACAATCGTTTCTTTTTATTAAAAAGAATAGTAAGTCTATGGTTTTAAAATCATAGATTGAAGCACATTCTCATTCTCAAATGAATATTTTTTATAAACTTTTCCCTCTACACATATTTATATATTTTGCTTTTTTAAACTTATCATAGTCTATTACTATAGTTGAGGCAAACCTATCCTGGCTGCGTCAAAATGCTGTTATTAGGATCTGCGTAGCCTTCACAATGCTGCCAGGTTAGGTTTGCCCCAGCTATAGTGTATGTGGTGGAAGACCTTGAAGTAAATAAAAAATATTGCAATTTTCGTAAAAGATAACTCATAAAAATCTAGTTGTACATTTCTTTACCTTTTAATCACAGCAAAATACGCTTAAAATGTGACTGAAACAAGCTTGAAAATTTTTATCATGATTATTTCTGAATATCGCAGAGCATATTATTCACCTTATAAAAGCAATAATTATGCAGCTTCTGTATACCTTAATGTGTTTACTTTGTTTTAATTGACACTGGTAACAATATTAGCGAAAATTATTTTTCCTTTAATTGGCGATTTTGAATGCAATTCTTGGGGAAGCTATTCGTGGTCGAATTTGCTTTTTGCTAAGCCTGCAAGTGTTCCACTTCTTTAAAATGTAAGTAAAATTGGCTTAAAATTTTGAAACTATTTTTCTCTCCCGGTGGTTAGTTTTGTTTTTAAACTAACTTTTCTTTCATCCTTAAAGTACCCAAACAATGTCTCTGTTTAATCGATTTTTAATACTATCGGTATTAATCATACATGTTTGTGTGGAATGTTTCGGAAAGATTAAGGTGCTGAAACAATTTGTGCAGTTTCATTGAGCTTAATTAAATTCTTTGCCCACTGTGATGTCAAGTTTTATGGAAAATTTGTTTGTATTTATATTGTTGTGAATGTTCAGTGCACTATATTGTTATTTCGATGCATTCTGTTAATGAATATTATAACGTTGTCGTTTTCGTGATACGGTTAAGAAAAAATATAATTTAAATACATTTATATGATCTTAACATTTTTTGAGTGATATTTGGTTTTATATTTATTTTATTTAAAAACATAACATTTTGATATCCTTTTCTTTCACTTGCATATATAGTTCACGCGCGATTTTACGAACTTTTGGAGAACAAGAAAAATGTTCATGAAATCGCACTTTCGTAAAACCGAATAGCTGTTTCTCAACAAACGAGTTTTTGGGTTTCTTAAGATGTGCATGAAATAGGGAGTGTTCGTGAATGAGAGGTTCGTAAAATCGGGTGTCAGCTATACTAAAACACGACTGATATTGAAGCTGACTGGATGCTTAAAAGGCAATGAAACGTTTGAATCAGAGCTTTGTAAAGCACTGCATAACGATAAATTAACTAAAAAGATTATACTTAAATGCGAAATATGTACCTGTCTTTTCTATCGCAAGAAAAATAAGTAAACCAAGAAATTAGTTTGATTTTTAATCGAAATTTTCAATATCGCAAATGTAATTAGTAACGACACCTGATAATAAATTCAAAAATTGATTTTACAATGATCGAAATTCAAATAAAAATGCTTAAAATATGAAATCCTTCTCAATATTTTTTGTGCTAAAAATAAATTAAAGAGTAGAGTATCGCCAAAAAAATTATTGGCCCCGAAATGGCATGAAATGAAACAATGTAAGGAGGCATGAATTGCAATAAAAATTAAGAATTGCCCTCATGTTTTTGAGTAACAATCGAGTTACAAGGTACAAATAGTAATTTTTGTTCTTTATCCTATGCAGGTTTTGATGAATGACACAGTCAACTATTTAGGAAAATTTCAATGTACATTTTATTGTAAAATGCAGGGTTAAACCATGGAAAAGTTTTACAGTCAATTATACCAGAAAAGTAAATAATCTCCAACGCCGATTGGTACTTTTTGTAGGATTATTTTAACAAAAAATTGTACAGTGAAATGGGTTTTTAAGGCACATTTATTGCATGTACAAGTGGCAGTCCTTTTTACAACAAATTTTCCGTCTTTTTTTTTTTTACTGTGAAGTCTTTCCAATATTTATCTATCAAAATCATTAGAGAGCAAACGTAGCGTTTGCTATTGGTCACCGGGCGAAAATATGAAAAAAAAATCTATTAAAACTTTATCTGTTATCGATCCCTAGGTCAAAAAATGAACTAAAGACTTTCCAGCGCCCAAAAGGCATCGAGTAATTGGTAAAATGTGTTCAACCAAAATAAAAATGCAGCTTTTTTGTACTAGGTTATTAATATTATGTTATTTGCATTAACTAATGCATTTTTAATGATCATTAACTTAAACAATTTAAAATATATGTTATCGATGTGTATAAACATGTATCGTCTGACGCTTTGAGTAAAAATAAGGAAAAAGTGGTCATTATTTCATGGACGTGGCGACTAACAAAATCGTCACTAACGTTCACTCCTCAGTTTCGTCCTTTTTCAAAAGCTTTTCTTTAGTGCAATTTTGTTCATTTTAAGAAGGTTTTCAATTGGATTTCGAAAACACGTGTATGCAACTTTCTTTTCAATTTTTGCCTTATTAAGTTGTTTCACTCCATTCCGGAAGAAAAGTGACCCCTTTTAGTTCAGCAAAAGAAACACTATAAATTAGCCATATTATGTGTGAAGCAAAGAGAACATTCCCATTTAGACTTGTAACTATTCATCTCTGTGATTTTTTAAAGATCTAAAATTATCAATAATTTTGGTGAAAAAATAGGCGTTACTTTCATAAATTTTAATTACGTTCTCAATTATGAAGTACGATTCAAACGTTTCATAAATATGCTTGTAAAATATTTTGTGTTATGTTGGAGTAAAAAGTGATAAAGTTTTATAGTGAAGCCAAAGAACTTGAAGCATGAAAATTGTGATGTACAAAGACCTCAGAAGCTGAGAGAAACCAAAGACATATTTTTTCCCCTTTATTGTCTTTTCCCTTTCTTTTTTTTTTTTCATTTATTTATTTATTTTTCTGAAAGATTTAGAAGACCTGCGACCCAGTTGTAATAAATAGTAGCGTACTTTAATGAGTTTTTCAGCAGTATGAATCTACTGGATTACAACAAAGAATTAAAATCGTTTAATTAAAGATTCAGAAAACTCACGACAACTGAGTTTCTAAACGTAAATTTTGGATTTTTTCTGAGAAAAATTTTAAAAGGCAGGACTAAGAAACAGAATCATGATTGTAAGAGCTGTAAATATCCGTTAAACAAGAACAAACTGAGCTGCAGTTGAAAAAAAAAATCTTCAATATTTGTTTACTAAAATTTCAATGTAAAATATGTATCATCCAGGTGCATTAAAATTTCTCAATAGAAGTTTTACTTAATTTTCTTTTATGATATTTTCAATATAATTTTTTTAAAGAAAATTCTCTTTTTCCCGGTGTAATTTTTTTTGTAATTCTTGAAAATTTGAGGTGTTGCTCACAAGCTGTGTAAATTTCATGTGTCACCAACTGGACATGTATGTACGTGCCATATGTTCCTATCAACATTCTTACGAGTGGATTACTTTAGTTTGTACATAAATCCTATATATATATATATAAATAAATATGTATTATCGGTGTGTATAAATATAGTCTGTCATATTTAATATATTTGTTGCTAGAATGTGTCCCGATGTTGAAAGTGTTGTGTAATGACCGTTGGATGATTTAGAATTCACGTATTAAAATAAATTATTTATAAATACTGATAATGGTTGATTTTTTATTTTTATTTAAAAATAATTTGCATTACACTTTTGTGTTCAAAGTAAAAAATATTATTAACAATAGGAAAGTACTTAAGTTGCTACCTTTGCAGGTTACATATTTGTAGGCAGATATATCTGAAGTTACTATTAGGCACATATGTATATCTGATGATATTTGTATGCAGATATATCTGGAACTCGTAGGTCTAGAAACAATTTTTTTTTTCAGCAGTCTGCCATGTAGATTGAAAATTTAAAAATAGTCTGCAAGATAAATCGAAATTAGATTAATTGCAAAAACTACATCCGCAAAGATGCAAAGTTTAATGTTTCATGCTATTTGTGGGTTATATCAGAGAAAATACAGTACAAACCTTCGTTCGATGAAATTTAAGATTTTTTTTTTCTTTACAAATTTAAGTTTTTATTTAATTTTTTTTTTCTTTTCTTTCTTTTTCTTTTTTTTTTTTTTTTGCCATTTTTAAGAAATACACT
The DNA here is from genome assembly GCF_026930045.1 of Uloborus diversus. Taxonomy (NCBI): domain Eukaryota; kingdom Metazoa; phylum Arthropoda; class Arachnida; order Araneae; family Uloboridae; genus Uloborus; species Uloborus diversus. The sequence goes on from NC_072738.1 coordinate 88,971,452, forward strand.
GCAGACTATCTCAAGAATCTGCGATGTACATCGCAGAGTCGCGCTGTTTCTGCTACCAGGCTCGTAGGCAGATGTATCTGATAATACTTGCAGATATATCTCTCTGATGATACTTGAAAATAAATAAATAAATAAATAAATAAATAAATAAATATATATATATATATATATATATATATATATATATATGCAGGCTATACGTATTACGCTCTCATTGCCTTGGAGCTTAAAATGAATTTTATAGAACAGTTTGATTTGCAATCACATGTTTTCAAAATGAATTAATGATAGTATTCAGACGGGCTAAATAAATGATTAGAAGTTCATAAAAGTACTAACAATAAAAGTAACTTTTAAAAATAAAATTAAAAAAATATATATGCAGTGTTTTGCAGCAGTATAGTTGAGGAGTTTACTTTCAAAACAGATTATATCCACGTTTGGAAAAAAACGTTTTTTTTTTTGTTTTTTTTTTTCGTTTTCAGAATCTCTAGTATAAGCACTATCGGCCCATGAATTTCTTTCTGTTCGAAGTGGTTTATATCTACTGTTAAAAAATGCGTAAACATTGGTTTTACCCCCTAAACGGTGCACCATCCCCTTATTTCTCGCCAGGTCTTTTACAGCAAAGTGGAACTTATCCCTTATTTGCCAGTTTGCCACTTCTAATCCAAAAGTAGTTCACAAGTAAAATAGCGGCGGGAGGCACTGGGTGAGCATTTCCAATCAATTAGATGCCCGTCCGTATTAAGAGATCGCAGCACCTTGCGCCTTGTGAAAGTCTGTTATCAGTTAGGCAAGTGCGACCTCAAATTGTGATTACTAAATTAAAATTAAATAACTGATATTACTATTAAATTGTGATAAAAATTGTGATCTCTTAATACCTACAACGTTGTTATTTGAATCGGCTTGGGTGGTTTCATTGTTCATACTTAATTTGATCGAAGATTTTTTTTTGTTTTTGTTTTGAAATGTTCTATGAAAAGAATAAATTAAGTGGGAAGGAATAAAGTAGAGTAAAAAATATATATATATTAAAAAATGTTGAATATTTTTTTCAATTTTAAAGTTTATTTCTGGAAAAAATGCGTGTTTTTTTTTTTTGCAAAAGTGACACAAAAAGGAATATATCCAAAATAAAATTGGCAATTCAGGTCTGATATAAAATTGAGGAAAAATTCCTAGGCTTATGCCAATAGTTACTTGTTATTCTGCCAAAACATTGTGAAAAATTCGAAATTCTAACAGTTAGTGTTTGTGCATAAAACATTTTTATCGTTTTGCCAAAAAAATATAAAACTGGATATAATTCGTTTTGAAAGTAAACTCCTCGTTGATAATCATATTCACGTAATTTCTTGAACGTTTTCAAATTTTATACTTTAAAAATAGGTTTTAGAATTGAAAGTATATACAAAGCTTTGCACAACAAATTCAACTAATATGTTCTCTTTGAAAAATAATAAAATGAATCATTTTGGAGGATTTCAAACCATTTTGGCAAAGATTTTAGTACGATAACTATAAATAATGTATATTATGGATACGCATTTTCATGGGCTTCCTAATTTATATCCTACTTTAAAAATGAACTTTAGGCTTAAAATTATATAAAATCCTTTCCAAGAGCGAAAAATTATGCAAAACGATTTTTTATTACTATTTAAGGCGCTTTATTTTTCTTTCCGACATCTTTTTCATTTTTCTGGGCACAGACAAAAAGATTCTTACAGATGGAGCCACAGTTTTCACTTTGTTATTTAATATTTATTTATTTTTGGAATTTATGTCACTTCAGTATTAAGGGGCATATTCAACTCTAACAGAATTCAACCGAATCGAATGTGGTCAATAGTATCTACCAGTGATGCAACCAGTAATTTTCTTTGCCCCATACAGAGGGAAAATGTCTGCTACGCTGGCAGATAGAATTTAATCGAATCAAACACAATCCAGTTGAATATGCCCCTCAAGTTTTGATTTGTAGCAAAAGTGAATATTTATTTCACCAGAAATGGATTTAACTATACTATTTAATTTCTTTTAAATCTAAAATAGTTTTCAAGTAATCTCATTCTTATGTGGTGGTAGGAACTGATATTTTTTAAAAATACATAAAACAACAATTTAAAAGGGAGCGCGATATTTCAGCAGGAAAGGATTTCCCAAACCATAAACTACAACTGAAAGTGCAAGAAAAAAACATCACAGTGAAACCCCGGTTTTACGTTTCTCAAGGGACTGTTTTTTTTTTTTAATATATAACGTTAAATACGGAAAAGACACATACACTAAACACTAACATCGGGGCTTCACTGTCTTTTGATAAGGCAAGAAAAATCGTACAAAAAGAGCCTAATATCTTTAAATTTAACCTAGCGACATGTTTTGAGAGTTATTTAATTCTGTCCTCCCGTGTATTCTGTTTCCCGTGTAATCTTCGAACAAACAAGGACAGTGAACAACATTGACTTTGTGATTACCGGAGTGACATTGTGACACATCAACTTTTTCGACGAATTTAAATATTCTTACATCTTTTGTGCTTATCTTTCGTGCTTGCTATACTTGACAAGAGATAACTCTGTGCTTCAGATACAGACTAAGGTAAGTTCGAAAATGGTGATTTTCAGTTTATTACTGCATTGTATGTAAAATCCTATTCCGCATTGAGCCACGACAGCACAATTCTATACCTTAAAAAAATCTTTTTATAATTATTACATGTTTTATTCACTACAAACTATTCAGAAACGTCCCTGGAAAATAATGGGCAGCTGATGTACCCAATTTCTGCCAGTAGCATATCTTGCAAAAAGCAGGAACGTTTTCCGCTAAAAGTCAGTAACCTTCCTGAAATCATCGTGGAATCTTTCTAAATAATACAGAAATATATTTGGTTAAAGTCAGTCATGATGTTTCTGGAACTTCCAGAGAAAACTCAGAGGCAAAGGAAAAATTCAAAAAGGAATTTTACTTGCAATGCCTTAAATTTTATTTTATTTTCAAAAGCAACCAATAGTCCAAAATCCCATGAGTGCTTGACCTACAAAGAACCAGAATTTTTCTGCGTCAGGACATCTTAGCAGGTAAGAAAGGTTCACTATTATTTAAGCTGAGTCGCGCTGACTTTGGCAGGAAACAGGTAGCAAAGGTGCGTAAAATTGATGCAAAAACTAAACATTATAGGTTCATTCCGTGTCACGTGACCTTGTGTTCCCCATCCAACCATCTCCGATTTGGAGGATGTTCTAGAGAGGTGCAGACATGCCTTTGAAACTAACCTATGCTTATTTTCAGCTTCCAAGACTTAAATCATGAGGACCTGGGCTATACCTCAAAAAGAAAAAAAAAAAGTGGGCTCCAAAATGACCTACAATGATGGAACCGTGCTAAACATGGCAATTCGATTCACATAGCTGATCCGCCATTTTGGAGTTTTTATTTATTTATCCTAGATCCTCGGGATTTGGGTCTTGGAAGCTGAAAATTTGTATAGATTAGTTTCAAAGGCATGTCTGCATCTCTACAAAATTTCCTTAAAATCGGAGATGGTGGAGACGACGAGATCGCTTTGACATGGAATGACTCAGTTTTTGATGCAACTAATGCTACCTGTTTTCTGCCAAAGCCAGCGTGGCTCATCATACATTATACGAACCTTTCTTACCTGCTGTGATGTCCTTACGCAGAATTGGAACCTTTATACTATGACGGCCTTTATGCTATGACGTAAGTCTGGCACTCATGGGTTCTTGCTCTACAAGGATTCTTTTAAAATATATTTTTTTTTCTCTTCTTTTCAAATTCATTTTTGAAAGAATCTGTATTTATTATTTAATTTTCTTTCCACCTTTTATTTCTTATATTTGCTTAATGAGCAAATAAATAAATAAATAAGTAGGCAAACGCAAAAATTAACTTACATGAAAAAGTTACATGCCTGAGGCGGTTAACTGAATCAACTCTTCGAAGAAATAGCCTGTCAACTACTTAACTGACGTTTTTCGTTGTCTTCACACGAAGCAACTTAATTGAATCAACTTTTCTTCCAATGAGCCGAATTTATTCGAGCAGCTGCTCTTCCAAGCTGTTAAAGCTGAACCGAGTTGACTCAACTAGTTTACTCATGTGCAGAGCAAACGCTTGACAATGTCCCGCTGAGTTGAATATACAAAACACTTGATTCAACTGTTGAGTTTAAAAAGTTGCCCAAAAAGTTCAGTTGAATAAAAGTTGAGCAAAAGGGATGAGAATAGTAGCTGCAAGCAAGGCCCGATTAACCTCTGAAATTAGGGGAAGCTTGGTCTCATTTTTGGGGCCCACACTTTTAGCTTGTTAAAATTTTTCTAAACATTATATTATGGACATTGATACAACACTGACTAATACTAAGTGGTTTAGCAGAATTCAGATTTAAGTTCATCTCACCTCATACTGACTGACAGCAAATTTGTTTATTACACATATTGCACTAGAATTCTCATCAGTATGGGTAGTAACAGGTTGAATCATATTTGACACTTCAAAAAGAAAATTAAATGTCATAAAAGTACATTATAACAGAGTTGAATCAAATCCCAGATTTGAAAATCTAGCTTGTGGTTACATTTTATCAAATGTGCCCTTATTTTCTATAGTTATTTTATTCTTTCAAACCTTTTTGTTTAGCAAGTTCTAATATTTACAACATCCTTAAAATACATCGTCAAAAGCAGAAACTAGAATTGTTAAGCAGTTTTACAGTCATATTTGGACTCCCTAAAAATTCTGAGGGGAAGCTCAAGCTTCCCAAGCCTTTTGAGTAATCAGGCCATGGCTGCAAGTGTGCCTGATGAGTTGACTGTCGTGTGGAGGATGCTAGGCAATTAATACAATTTTCTATCTGGTTACACATCCTGGTGGTGAAATTTTTTAAGCAGGTACGTGCTACTTGGGGAGAGTTTGATACATAATGCATCTGTACACACCATGCACACGTTCACACAAACACGCGCACATCCATGTTTGCACGCACACGCACACACATATTCGCACACACATACACGCATGCGCACGAACTCACACGCACACACATATAACTCACACGAACATACACGCATGCGTATGCGTGCACACACACATTCACACGCACAAACACACACTCACAGGCACACACCAAGGGCGTCCATATGCAAAATTGTAAAGGGGGCTCAGATACTTGCCCCACGGTTTAGCAGGATATTTTCCCACGGAAACTGATTTCAGTGCAGATTACAGTTATTAAAATTTGACATTTTTAATAACTTATTCATTAACGGCTGAAAAAGAAATGTTTTTACATTTTTGCCAAGAAAAAAGTACTAAAAGCAAGGAAGTTCAAAATTCTAAGGGGGCTTAAGCCCCCCTTGCCCTTTTCCATATGGGCGCCCTTGGCACACACACTCACACACACCAGAATGTTGTTTGGAGTAATCCCAAAGTTACGAAATAAGAAAATCATCTGAACAGGCGGAGTGGTTGTTGATGGCCTCCGCTATTGAAACTCGAGTGTCCGGGGCACTCGAATCGCGGCAAATCACCTGTGAAGTCAAGTCAAAGCAGCCAGGCAAAAGACCGCGGCATTGTTTCTCGGCAACTGCCTCTCTGCTTCCAAAGGTCAAGACGGTCTTCGATAAGGCCACCTGCCCCCACCCCGGTGTGGAGGCACGCTCTATCTCCACCTGGAAGGCTGATAAAAGATTCGCAAAGAAAGGCCTCTTCCGACAACTAAAGGCCGATTGTCAGAGTGTAGCGGAAGGCACAAAAGGTGTTTGATCGGCGCATTGTTATCGGAGACACGAGGACTTGTGTAACAGATAGTGGGATCCCAGTTTTAAATGCGTTGTAAATAGAAACGGGAAAACCTCTCGAGGGCCGCTCGAAGGAGCTCTTGAGAAGAAATCTCAAAAGTCGCTCACCACCGCCCATGGAGACATCAATGAGTAACGGAGGGAAAGCAATCATTTTTTGCAGTGGAATTTTTGAATAATTATATTGAGATTCAGGGCCAGATTTAGAAATTTTGGGCAGTAGGCTCGAACAGTACAGTCGACGGAAGTGCTGTAGAATTTCAACCACACGCTTTTTCTGTTATTGAATAAGTTACAGCCTAGGGTACACTGATGGTGTAGACTACTTAAGATAAACGACAGATTGCAGAAGTTGTTAATTTTGATGTCAAAAGTCTCATTGCCTTACCCCTTATGCATCGCTCCTGATTTCAAACACCGTTACAAACAACTAGGGGGAAGGAGGATCTATCCGAGCTTCATGGACCTAATGTTCAAGAAAAAAGTTAAAAGTGGAGTCTTTTTAAACAAGTGAAAAAAATTCATATCTTCAAATATTTTTGTTTCAAATATTTTGCATTCTTCAAATATTCAAAAAAAAAAAAAAAAAATCTTCAAATATTTTTGCTTAAACATCGTGCCTTCGTTTCTAAATGAATACTATTTTGTTCTTCATACTTATGGCTATTTTAGCTATATGGGTAAGGATGAAACATAATTTATAATCACGTCAAACGGTTTGCTTTTAGTTCTATAATGGAAAAAAGAAAACAAATGAAAGTAGCTATTGCTTCTCATAATTATTATTGACCCAGGCAAACGTCGGATATTTTTGCTTGAATATTGTATGCTATTTCAGTTTTTTTTTTTTTTTTTTTTTTTTTTTTTGAGAATTTGTACCTAGAAGGCGGTAGGCCCATGTAAATAGAGTTCATCGTTTTAATTAATAACAAAAAGATAAGATGCTTTAATAAGCAACCGAACAACACCGGGCAATAAACTAGTCAAACATAAAATAGTAATAGTTGTAGTAAAAATAATGCTTCGCTCACTCCTTTCAAAAATGTCATTTCTCAAAAATTAGTGATTTTGCGTTATGCTATTTTTTTTAACAGCCATGAATGAGTAGCATATCTCTACAAGACCTGCATTTCTATAACTTAATATTTCGCCATTAGGGAGCGAAAGTGTCGTATTTGCATTTTCAAGTATTTTCGGACTGTTCTTTTCAAGAATGTCACATCTTAAGTTGTGCTTGATCCATTAGGCATGAAACATCTGTGTCGTTTATTGCAAGCAGATGATATTATTTATTCCGAAAACAGTATCACACACAAAAAAAAGAGCATTTTTCATTCGTATTCTTCAATCAAGAACGTACTATTTATATTTATGTCGGTATTGTAAGAAGAACAATTAGTAACGATAATGACATATTTTAAGACATTTCAAATCTATCTTTGAAATTTAGTGCAAGAGTGCCATAAATAAAACGCAACTTTTTAAAGCTTACGCTTTTTACACTTCTTCATGAAACAGAAAATGAACACCAGATTTTCTTGTAAAAGACTTGATGCGTAAGGAAAAGTTCAACCAGTGGCTTGAAATACAGTTTGACTTCATGATATCTTACTTTTAAACTTTAAAATTGTTCTCCTGAGAAATCACTTTTTTTTTTTGAGTTATGACGTTGTTGAAAGGAATGAGCGATTTGTCCTATTAGCAATTATAAGTTTTCTCTAGCGGAAAATACCACAAACAGAGCTCGCTTTGAAATTCGCAAACATATCTTTGATATAGATTTCTCCTCAAAATTTTGCTCTATGTGACCAATCAATGCCCCTGATTCTTGTACATAATCCTTATCAAAGGGGTGCCGCTACCGCAGACATAATTCTACTCGCCTTACTTCGGCCTGATTGCCAAATGAGATGCAATAATATTATTTGCGAGTCGGAGGCAAAGCCTTTCCGATTCCTTTTTTAGCATTATTTCGATTCTCACGATGGCAGCTGGGCCCATCCGATTCCCGGTGAAACGGAATTGGTCTGACGAAGGGGGTCGTTTGTTTGGGAAAGAGTATCACGTAAGGAATTGTGAGAGAGATAGATGTACAAAATCATATTATGTGATTTCGAGGGGGAAAAATATAGCTTGTATGATATTTTCCTTTTTTATTCCTAATATGATGAATGCTGGACAGACAGTCCAACTTTTTCAACAAATCACTAAAGAAAGAAAAAAAAAGAGGGGGAATTTGAATTTTGGCATCTTAAATTCAAATTATGTTTTTCGCAATCACGAGCGTGTGTATGTAGGCCTGTTTTTTTAGTGGTGTGTGTGAGTGTATGTTTGTATGCATGTACATGTGCGTGCGTGTGTGTAGGCGTGTGTGTGTAGGCGTGTATGTGTAGGCGTGTATGTGTAGGCGTGTATATGTGTGTAGGCGTGTATGTGTGTGTAGGCGTGTATGTGTGTGTAGGCGTGTATGTGTGTAGGCGTGTTTGTGTGTGCAGGCGTGTATATGTGTAGGCGTGTATGTGTGTTTGTGTGTGTAGGCGTGTATGTGTGTTTGTGTGTGTAGGTATGTATGTGTGTGTGTGTATGTACACGTGCGTGTAGGATATGGACGCAACCTGGAGACGTTGCTCACTAGAGGAGCAGCATCGGGAGGGGCCGGTCGACGGTGGTGCTGAAGAGAAGGGCGGGGGGGGGGGGGGGTGGGAATAAAAAGCACGGACGCCATTCAACAGTCAAATGAAAACAATAAGCAATTCGTGATTGCTCAAAAAACAAAACAAAAAATAATTAATTTGAATTTTTGGCATCTTGAATTCAAATTGTTTTTCGCAATCACGAGCGTGTGTGTTTGTGTAGGCGCATGTGCGTGGGTGCGTAAGTGTATGTATGCATGTGTGTGAGTGAGTGTTTGTACGTGCGTGTGCGTGTAGGCGTTCGTGTGTGTGGGACATGGACGCCACCGCCCAGCAAAAGTGGATTTCGAGGGACAGTGCTCAGGACCAGCCGCGCCGCCGCCGGTGGACGGTGGTGCTGCAGGCCTGGTCCAAGCTGAAAAAGGCACGGACGCCAAAAACGGTCAAGTGAGAACAATAAGCAATCGTGATTGTTCAAAAAAAAACAGCCTTTTTGTGTAAGTGTGTATGTGTGTTTGAAAAATTTAGGAAAAAATTGTCAAATAACACTGAGTTTTTTTAAAAAAATTCTATAAGATTCCTATCGTATTCGATTGAAAAATAACTCATTTCGTTTTTAAAATTGGTGCTCTACCAAGCATTTTTATCAATTAAAACCCTTAAGCGCCATAGAACATAAGCGTCCCATAAGTTCAAAATGTACTTTATAAATTATCGAATACAAATAGTTTATAAATTATATATTCTCCATGTTATTAAGGCATCAGAATCTAAATATTCGCAACAAAAATTATTATTGTTTAAAACGTACCAAGACATTTTATTTTGTACACATCGCGCATGAGATACATCTATTTTTAAGCATAACATTTATATGTAAGTTTACTTTTTTTGATTGCAGATTAAACGTAATGAATGTCATTAATCAATATCTTCTAATTTGAATAATAAATTGCTTAAATTTAAAAAATAGTTGTAGTTTTGCATGTCTAATGGACCATACAGGCACATATCGCGCTCCAGCATGAAAAATGACACAACTCAAAATTTGAAAAAAAAAAAAAAAAAAAAAAAAAAAAAAAAACGTATACCAGCTATTGATTTAAAGCCTAAATTTAATGCTCTTTCTTAGCAGAAAGTTAGCTCACATACAGGGGCGTACGCAAAAATTTTGGAGCCCGCCACAAATGACTTTTCCGGGCCTCCATCCAAATTATCACCCCCAGTTTAAAAAATATTTTGCCTCCTTCCGTCTCGAACCCGGGCCAACAGGTGTCCCTACTCCCTTCCTGTGCACGTCCCTGATCACATAACTGGTACGTGGTGGCGTAAAAACGATATAATGAATAGTGACACATCGTTAGAATTTCATATTTTATATGCAAAACTTTTGAGCTTTAAGCAAAACTAACTAGTAAATATAACATTATTAATTGTTTGCGTGTACTGTAATATTTTTGTAATATTTGAGACTAAATCGCTGAAAACTACTGTATAAACAACTCATAACTTATCTAACAAGTAGAGCCAGTGTATCCCCTAAATCCGTAAGAACCACTAGCGTATAGCACAAAGAGTTCTCAACCCCCCCCCCCTTTTTTTTACCTTCTTTTGTTTTTTCTTACATTCTTATTTACTCTTTTAGAAACATTCTTTCGTTTGACATAATTCTCAAAAGCTTCCATAGTAAGGCGTTGGGGATTAAAAAGGAATTTAATAACTCATAAAACATTCATTTTCAAAGACGTTAATACGCACATGAGAATCTTATGTACAAGACTCTATACAACCGCACTGTTATTTACCATGCATATCCTTTTCCTCGTTTAGCTTCCTCGGCATTTGTTTGCTCGGTCGATCCGTTTGCAAATAGTGCTCCTCGCTCACTGAGAGGAGAGATATTGTTTTACTGTGGGAACTTCCTGTGCTGCCCCTGTAAATCTTTTTGTCTGTTTGCGGAGGCTTCCAGCAAACCCCTAACACAGGATGTTGGTTTGTGAGTCCAAAGATTAACTTATCAGCCTCCCCGTTACTAATGAATGGCGATATTGCTGTTTTGATTCTTATCATTTTTAGCGAGATTGCGGAGTAGTGTGAAAAGAACCGTAATTGATTTTAAATAGTATTATTTTGGTCATTGTATAACTAAAGCAACTAGAAGCAAAGAGGTGTAAGTGCGAGAATTAAAAGCTTGGAGATAACCAGTACAAAAACTTTCGCCTATTTTGTGGCAAGAGATGTTACTAGTAAAACTGGTTAAGGCTGCTATACTGCCGTGGGAAAGTAAAGCGCAGCAACTGCAGTTTTTTCATTTTTCTTTCTTTCTTTTTTTTTCACTTTTGTCATCTATTGTATTGTCCATTTTTCAAGAGAAGTCACTTCGCCACGCCTCACAGTGGGGCGAAAACGACAAAAACCGCTTAAAAGGGTAATTTTTTTTCTATATTCAACCAATTGCGGATTAAATATTTGCACAGGCCTATATCTTAGGCAATCAGAACTGGAATTTTAGAGCCCTTCTTCCACTACAAAGTTAAAGATAGGCTTTAGAAGGTGAAGAACCATGAATGAAGGGGATTTAAACAAATTGCTTTGAAGCAATCTATATATTTTTTTTCTTATTAATGGCGGATATATTTAATTTCTCTCGTGTCCGACGATAGTAAAAGAAAAAAAGAAAGAATAATCGAACATTCAAACAGATAATTGGTTTTGATCAGTACCGAAAACTGGGGAATTCAAAGTTATTTTTTTCAAAACGCTCTACAAAAAAATGTCCTCTTATGTCCTCTTAGAAATTAATATTAATTAGTCACCAATGTTCTGTAGAAATACCCTGAAAAGGAAATTAGCTGCGTAAACCTGCGAACTTTGGACTTAGAGCCCAAACAAATCGAGAAGAATCCGTTATAACATGCCTGAGTAAACAAACAAGCGAGAGAGGTTTAAAAACACTTTTAAGCGCTTTTTGGTGTTTTCGCCCCACTGTGCGCCTCCTCGAACGCAGATTTCCATTTTACGCGGGGGTGATCGGTAAACATCCACGCGCTTCTAAATAAGACAACCAGACAACTTTAACTTGGGCGTGCATTTTAATGCGCAAAAAAATCTTAGTGTCCTTTACATCACTTGCTTCACTTGTCTGTTGTCAATTTCGTTATTCTTACATTTTAAAAACTGCCGCTTTTACAACAAAATGCTATGATCCGAATATAGCTTCTGCCGAAAACAACGAAATGGAATCATCGGATACCACGTGACGAAGGAGGAGTCAAGTGCTTCTTGTGAAAAACGGACAATACTTTGGCTTTTTATGGTACAAGCTTGCTTATTTGGTTTCCGCTGAAAGTAAAACACGAAAAAAGCCAACATTTCCCTATTGTTAGTATGGAATCCAAAGCACGTCTCTTTAAATATCTCAAAAACTCATATTGAAAATACTGCCCTTTACCTACCCACGGCAGTATGCAGCATGATTTAGAAAAAACTTCAATAAAATCCTAAATTGTTAAATATAATCCTGAAATTTTACGGTGAAAGTTACTGCTATCCATGTTGCCAATAACTTTTACCGTAAAATCGCATTTCACTGTAAGATTTCGCAGTAGAATAAACGAGAGTTAAAAAATGCAAAATGCAATGCAAAATGCGAACAGGTTCGCACTCGGGACCTTCGTATTGGCAGGCGGCTTTGCTGACCACCATACCAATGAGGCACATTGTGTGAGGTGAAATATGGTGTTATCTACTTCGCACTGTAAGTCATGTGGTGTATCAATTGGTGCTACAATCGTTATTTTTTTTCGGAACAATTAACTGTAATTGTTTTTCCTTTATTGTAAAACACTCCATTTAACATTAATAATGGGGCCGTGGTAGCCTGATCGGTAAGGCATTGGACTCGGGACCGGAGGGCCTCGGGTTCGATCCTCGCTGGTCGAAGACCCACCGTCGTCATTAAAGGGGACTGGGCGACGTTAAATATGCTCGTGGTCTCAATGTCCTCCAAGTGAAACGATACCTCTGGGGGTGCTAGTACTAGGTAGCTATTAGCTCCTGGACTAGTTCAAAATTCTCACTAACTGTTCGATCCGGTGATGGTGCTGCCATCTATCGGTATATAAAATAATGGAGGCAAGGCACTTAGTATGCAGTCCTCGACATAAATACAGTTGAAGTCAGTTGTGACTCTTGAATAGAATAGAACATTAATAATATTAACTCTCTACGGCCCGAATTATTAATTACTGTAGAAAAAATACTTTATATGCACAGAAATGTTAAAGAATAATATATTTAGTACATAAAAGGTGGACTCATATATTTTCAAATAGGGTTGGTGACTGTGACTGAAACACTAACTTGTGTCAGTACCAACAATCTAAATGTAGAGCAGCCACTCAAGTCATACTGGTCAACAAAAGTATAACTTGTATAGAGAATTGGACACATTTATTAGTTCTTTAACTTCTAGGGATCTTCTTCTATCTATTAGTTCTAGGGATGTCAGCGTTTGCAGATGTATGTTAGCCTGTAAATTAAGCAGGCTAACTTACATATCTTATTCAAATGAGCGGAACACGTGCATCACATTTTTACTTTTCCCCCTCAGTCGGATAGATTCGTCTTAACTGGATGTTTGAAAATTCCATTCAATCCATGGTTGGATTGTGGGTTCCTTATAACTTTTTTCCACATTTTATTAGTTAAACTTTGGATTTGATAAATAAGCAATTTATAAATTCCTAATGTAAAAGCATTGCATAAATTTAATTAAATCGAAGTCTTATAAACTCGAATGTAGATGCAAATTGTGTCTTGATTACTTGGCAATGTATTAAACCCTTTATATTCAACTTAAAAAGGTTTTTGTAAGGTTCAGTTTTAAAAAATAAACTCAAAGTTACGATTTACGTTTTTATAACTTAAATTTCCTAGTATTTATCCGTAAATAGAATTGTGTTTGAAGAATTTTTTCTTACAAAAGCTATTCTTTCGAATACCACAAATTTTTAAAAGATGGAAGCTGTTCAAGAACAATTCAACTCAGCTCGTCTTCCGCTTATTGAGGCAATTTTAAATTCTGCTCTTGCCATGAACCAATGACTTCGAGTACAGAGGGGAAAAAATTTTGTCGAAAATTTTCATGTAAACATGAGAGTCTATGTTCTTCAGAATACCAAATACTTCCGAAGTGATTGCGTTACATATCACAGAAAAGAAGACATCGAAATGCTTATTGCATTGACGCTTAAACTGGATCCGGGTAACGCTCAATCCTTGAACATAGTTCCAGCTTGGATAGAAAAGTATAATACGGATGTGTATCACTGTATCTTTTTGCCCGATATCTGAATTAAACAGACAGAATTTTGGGGATATTTCGTTACTGATCTATAATTATTATTATTATTATTATTATTATTGAAGAAAACTGTTGCATGCATGAATCGAGCAGGTCCGCGGCGGGTCCTGATCCCTTAATCTTTGGTGTATGAAGTCAGTGCGTTACCATTACACCAAAAATGCCTCAAAGCTCGGGAAAAAGGTTCAGTTATACGCTCTCTGAAGGTAAGTCACAGAAACATTTTCTACTAATATATTACCTGACAAATCTCCCTGCAATTAAACAGAACACTTGGTGAAATGTATCTAGTTGAACTCTCATAATACGATCACGTTTAATACGAAATCACGGCTAAAACGAACATTTTGTTCGTTGAGTTTGGCTTGCTATTTAATTTATATGAAAAATTTCACGTCTAATTCGTACATTAAATTGAAAGACTCGGCTAAGACGCACGAAATTTTCTAACCTCTTACCTTAAAATGTTGAAGGTTGAATACTGTTGAATACTTTTTTTGAAATTATTCACCATTTTGTTAGGTAGTAGCAGTCCCATTGTGTATAGAGAAGAAAATATTAAATATTTTACATTGAAAATGAAGCCCGTACATTTTTTTACCAGTGAACATTTTAGTTCACTCGGAAACAAAACTGTACATTTTCCATCGTGGATTACAACCTATTCCGTGATTGTCGATTATCACTTTCCTTTTTCAATATTTTCCAAAAACATTCATTTATAAAAAATGGGTGATTTTTTTCTGAATGTACTAATAGTTAAATTACAATAGTTAGATTACACTATAAGATTTAGTGTATTAGTTGTAATGTTTTATAAATATGTGTGTAAGCATTTCTTCGTTTTTTCACAGAATCACTCATTTATGGTTGTTACTAACAACGGCTAATACGAACTAGCTCGCGGATTTTCGACATTTCGTATTAACTGAGTTCAACTAAACAATTCTTAATTCACCCTGCTTCTGCTGAGAAAGTAGGCTGGTTCGTTTATTGGTTTTTATTATGCAAGAACCTTAACAGGCTATACTGCGACAAACGAGTTTTCAAGTTTTTAAAGAGTGAAATTTTTCCAAAATGGAAAAATTATTTGAAATATAAAGAATACTTCAAGAATTCAGAAGAAAAAAAATTGCCGAAATACACACGAGAACGAAGTTTTAGATTTTGAAAAAAGTAATCGTAAGAAAAGCAAGTTTGTATAAAAAAAAATACATGTATAACAAGACAGAGACCGGACGAAAGCAATGAGAATGGGACAAATATTATAATTATAAGTACATGCATATATGTTTTCAAGTACAGAGTCTGCACTTTGACTAAAGAATTTGTGCATTTTGTTCCGTGTTTTCTTAAATATTGTATTTTCCCCCTTCAGTTTTTGACTGGAGATTTTACACTATTTTTTTTCCTTTTATTAAAGCCTGGTTGTTAAGCATGCGTCCCGCGACACAACTTTTATTTTTGAGGTAGACCGTGAAACGACGGCAAAGCATCTAAAATTATTTTTAAAAGAATACAATATTTAACAAAACCGGAAGAAAATGGTCTCGGATGTAAAATATCAGGCGTCAGCTCGAGCTCACCAAAGTAAAGTTCAACATGTAATTCGATTTGAGAAGACATTTATTCTTCGAATAAATGAACACAAATTAGACGTATGGATACCGATGTCATTATGGATCGCTTTTTATTTCTCTCGATAGACGCATTAAAAATCATGATAAAATGTAAACCATCTCACAAAATGTAGTTAACTCATAGTAAAATAATCTAATTAAATTACTTCTTGGTTGAAAAACTTTTATTCAGAAAAATATTTTAAGTAATTTAGCACCAGATTGCATGGAAATTAATAGACATAAGTACTATGCGTATACATGAAATACACCGCCAGCTCAGTCAATTCCAGCCGAGGACTGCAGTTTGTGCTTATTTGCACTCATCAGCCCGGCATAGGAGTGACTGAGGTAGCAGGTGGAAAACCTCTTAAGGAAGCCTAAAGTGCCAAACAAACTGGTAGCTAATACAGAATTAGCACTGACCAGACGAGTGACCGAAGCAATGGTTCGGTACAACTCGAACATTGAAGGCAAGGCAAGTATATTCAGTAAGTTACACCCTAAAAGTACGTTACACACTAAAAGTAAGTTACACCCTTTCGGACTGATGAGTGCTAATAAGCACGAAACTGCAATCCTCGGCTGGAATTGACTGAGCTGGTGGTGTATTTCATGTATTTCTGCCTTAGCCCTGGCTTTAGGGATGTAACTTACTGAATATTATACGTAGGGGAAACCCGGACAACTTGATTATTGTCGTTTAGTTATAACTTTGGAAAGTGAAACAAATGTTTATAATCAGTCTTCATTTAATGAACTTACGTAATGCAGTAACAGTTTTCCTTAATATTAATTGCACTATTAGATATGAGGCCAGTTTTCAACAATGGCATGAATATCCACTTTGCCCTACACCCCGGGTAAAGTGGATTCGGCACTAGGGCAAAGCGAACAATAACATTATTTGTCATGAAACTAAACATTAAAAATAAAATAACTATCGAACTTTAAAGGAACATATCCAAAAAACATTTCTTTGCTACAATGCTAATTATTATAATTATTACAAACACAGAAATTGGACTTAAAAATGAAATAAAACTCGAAAAATTAAAGGAACATATTAAAAAAACATTATTTTGCTACAATGCTAACTATTGTAGTTGTTACAAACAAAGAAATTGAACTTAAAAATAAAACAAGCATTGAAAGTTAAAGGCTCATATTAAAAAAAGATTTTTCTACAATACTAATTATTGCAGTAATTATTATAACAACAAAAAAATTAAACTAAAAAAAGTGAACATCCAAAGTTTACTAGCATATTAAAAAAAAAAAAAACGTTTTTCTGCTACAATACTAATCATTGCAGTTATCACAAACAAACTCATTACCATTTTCGAATGCTGAACACTCTTTATGACACCACTGAGTAAAAATACGACAGTGTTTTCCGTTGGCTGATCATCTTCTTCAATGAACATTTCACCACAGAAAATGCAAATTGCATCATCAAATTTTTTTACTTCCTTGCTCTTATCGTTCTCTTATGCAGTCCTATGTTTTGTAGCAAAGATTTTTGATTTAGTCGTTTTGGTAGTGGTCTTTTTAACAGTCTTTTAAGATGCTTTAGTTGAAACATCATTTAGTTACTTATGACAGTCTTTTTTGATTTTTAAAATTTTTATTTCTGGTTGTCCTTTACTGGAGTACTTGTCAGCAGTGTAGATATATGTAGCTTTCATTTACGTGTTGTTATTGGTTTACGAGGCTGAGGAATAGGTTATAAAACTGAAAGACTGTAGTAGTTCTTAAAATATCCAGGTTTGGGTGAAGCGGAGGGAACATTGCCTTGAACTTATTCTGTTGTTTTAGATCCCATGGGAGTATAAGGACAGTGATCAATGGTAGCATTGGCTTGAGATCTTAAATTTGAAGGACTTCCAGGTTCGGATGAAGCGACTTGTCATGATCGGGCATAATGAATATGGTATCCACTTTGCCCAATCCGCTTTGCCCTTCAGGAACATTTTTGAGGTTACTAAAAATTACTAAAAAACCAATGCATCTAAACTCGTCGTCTACGGATAGTTGAAAGCTACATAACCGTACATCAAATCTTAACTACAACAAAGAACATGTAACAAATACTATTAAAGTTATAAATGAAACACTAACCTCTGTAAACTAATATTGTTTTCCCCAAAACATACTTTGTTCAGTCACTGGCGTCGCGTGCCGCGAACTCTTCTTGACGTGTTTGCCGCACACGTAGCGGCAACAGGCGACCGTTGCTATGACAACGCAGCTGCCGGTCAACTAATTATTTGGGAGTTATAGGCAAAATTCGCTTTGCCCAGGCTATCCACTTTAGCCGAGTTTCCCCTATACTTACATATTTATTAGGAAGCAGTACGCGCTTCCTCGCATCTTTAGATTTACTGCTATGGCGGTAATGTTGCGACTAAACAACTTTTACGCGTAAGTAATTACGGTAGAGTCATTAGATTATTAATATTATCCCAGTGATTAAGTTAATGTTATTAAATTACTTACTAATCGCTACTTTACGTTGAAAATATTTAATGACTCTAACATCTTATAATTGTAAGTAGTGCACGGAGTTTTTCCGTGCGCAGGTAAACGGCAGTATCTGCAGAATTGAGTTTTCGAGATATTTGAAGAAACGCGTTTTAGATTCAATACTAACAATAGGGAAATGTTGGAATTAGACGTCTTTTTCGTGAATTTTTTTCAGCGGAAACCAAATAAGCGAGCTTGTTCAATAAAGATAAGGTATAATAGACGACAAAAATGCAAAAAAAAAAAAAAAAAAAAAAAAAAAAAAAATGAAAAATGAAAAATTTGCAGTTACTGCCCTTTAACTGCACACGGCAGAGTTTCTGTGCATATTAAATGTTTTTAGGCAGTAGAGTAATATGTGGTAAAGGGAAACAGTGGGGCAAAGAACAATAGTAAAATATTTTCAGTTTTGAGCACCATTTATCTAGCAACGTTCGAAATATGTTCTTAAACATGGGCAATTTTCCAAAAAAAAGATTATTTTGCATCCCAAATTTTTAGATTTTTAAATTTCACAAAGGGTGCAGTCTTGAAGTTTTTAGAAAGACAGTACATGAATTTTTGTAAAACTGCAAAAGTTCATAAAACATTATCATTTATTTTATGGATATTGAGGATTAAATTTGTAAATTTAACAAAAAGTGTCATTATGGATTTTTTATAGTCAGATTTTTTTATTTTGACGTTTGAATCACTCGTTTAATTAGTACTTCGTTAAGTTTACTAATTTTTCTCATGATTTTCAATTAAACTACGGAATAAAATATCCAAAGTTTAAAAGTTCAACTTAAAAAAAAAAATCAAGCATCCAAAATATTAAAAATAATGCATTTATTATTTTAGATCATTTCATCTTCAGTCTATCATTGCTAACCACATGTTTATAACTTTTGCGCTGGGTGGTAAAAACATGGATGGTAGTGGAACTTTAAAGTATTTCACCTGACAAGAAATAAAATATGGTACCGTAAAACTGGGTCCATTGCTCCTCTAGGGATAACATTGCTCCAAAAAGTATAAAAGTATTTTTACTGAGTTTCGAGGACTTCAGTGACGAAGTGGTTGACAGTGCGGAATTTCTTTCAACTAAGTAGAAGATAATAGTAAACAGGTGGGCAAGTTTGCCAATTAGAGACTGAAAAATCTTTTACACTTTTTGGAGCAATGTTATTCCTAGAGGAGCAATGTTGCCCCGTTTTACGGTAACTTTGGTTAATTTTTTCTTATTTTAAACAAATATTCACATAATAAAAGCATAAAAATATTGAAATTGCATAGTAATGTTAAAAGTACTAACTCATGAGCAAGGATGCTTGTGACAGCCGTGATGGATTCTTTATTTAGGGGAGGACTGGGTACAGTGAGACAACAGCCGTTCACTTTCTGTTTGGATAGTTACAGCAGGGTAAAACGTTTTAAAAGTTCAGTTGACATACTCTGAATAATCCTCAGATAAAGAATAGCCGACGATCGAGTAACCCAAGTGTTTCAACAATGAAACTCGCGCCTCGGCATGATGATTTGATAACATGTTTTGATACTGTTTAACATGCAGGGAAAGGCTTTATTGTGACAAGGCTGAACTCGATCCGGTAACTTTACTGTTTTACTGGTAAGACTGTGTCATTTCAGGGGAATGAAGAAACGAAAGAACGGTCAACAATGAACGTTATCTACTGGAGTTTAGGGTTCATCCACCGGAGTTAGGGTTACAATTTCAAATATCGAAATATCATCAAACAGGCAATGGCTTCATTCAAATGTAGAAGAGTAGAAGCAATTTTCATCCGTCATACCTCGACGGGCGACTTTCTAGCATTATGGAAAAGAGGCTGCTTTAAAATCTGGTGCACGAAAAGTAACTATGCCATCATAATTTGACCCAATCGAAAAAAAATGTCTGCATTGTTGGTTGTATTGTTTCTAAAGTGTTTGAAAAGCTTTGCAGACTGGTGTTATCAATCTTACATTAGCTTCTAATTTAACGTTTATTTTATCAGTAGAATAATGTTGAGTTTTGTTTTGTTTTATTTATTTTTTTTTGTCTGAAAATGGCACCAAATGAGCTTATAAAATTCAATGAGGGAACAGTGAGACACCATTAATTTGTATTTCACTCCTCCCATGGCACTTTTATATTAAAATTGGAGAAATTACACATGGAATTAATTTTAACTACAATTAGCCTGTTGATGCAAATAATAATAAAACTAGTCGACCCGTGCGGAACTCCGCACTGTGCTTCGAATCGTTTCATAAGGCATTTCGGTCTTTAAAAATTTTCAAAAAAAGAACATTATGAAGAAGAACCGAAAAAAAGTAAGCGCAGAAGAGAAGGCATGTAATTTAAAGACATCAATAACAAAACCTCGTTAAATACAACGTTGTGATAATTTGATCATCTCTCACCGTTTGGTCGTACATATTTTCAATGCAAACATAAATATCATTAAAAGTGGCTGTGTAGTGACTCGTGAAAAAGCAATAATTGTGCATGTGAAAAAATCAGGTTGTGGCAAATACAATCCTGCCCATGTGAGCATCTGACAGGAAAAAAAGAAACATTAAAGAGATATTTATTGGCACGGATTCGAATTGGCGCCATTCTGATTAACAGCCCGACACCCCAACAAACCTAGCAATTGCGCCTTCCTTTCCGAAAACTATTCATTGAAGGAATGCGTAGTAAAAAACAGCAAAAAAGCTTTTTGCAAAAAAAAAAAAAAATAAGAAGAAGAAGAAGATCATGCTTCAATATTTTGTCATTAACCAGCATGATACGATTTAAAATTATTCGTAAAGCATGGAATTTGATTAAAGAATGACGAATATCTCACGTAGCGATTGAAATAAACATTCTAGAGAAGCAATAAATTAGATTGAAAATAAGTGTTTTTATCTTTGAATATTGAACTATTTCACATAGAAGGTTGCTTTAACCGTTACGGCTTAAATGCCCGCACATGTTTCTCTTTTAATCGAACACTTAAAATTCAAAACCAAAACCAGTTGAACTGAGTCCGTTTTTTAAGTGTAATTTTTCGAACGTACACTGTTAAAACTACAGGTTGCATTTGGCACTTTTCGAGGGTGAAAAGCTTGTTCACCAGCGGCACTCTTTACGGTGCCGAAATTGCACCCTTAACACGGGCGAAAAACCGGCACCCTTCACCCAGCGTGCACCGCGGAGAAAAACGGAACCCTATGGCAGAACATTGGCACCCTCTGTTTTCTGTTGCTGAGCACCCCCCCCCCCTCGGTTTTGTGTGCATTTCCGTAAACAATTGTATACATTATTATTTATTGTTTTGAGTTATAAAAAGCTAAGTCTTGGTACATTTTCCACATTGAATAGTTCTGAAAATGATTAAAACTTGTACTTTAAGGCATTTGATCACATTTCAACTTTCGAACATAGTTTAGAAGTGTTCATGACTTAAATTTGTCTGCCGTGCACTAATTTTCGTACATTCACTTGGATTGCTCAGTAATTTTAATATGTTATTGACATTTACTGCAGCACGATCGTACCGACGATGAAGAACGTAGGTACTATTTGTAAATCATTTACACGAACAATAAATATTCAATTATGTTGCAATCATGGAAAAATAAAACCTTTCATCACGTTCGAAATTTTAATCAAAGAGCACCATATTAGTACGTACGTATATATGATTCGACATTTGAATATCCGTAAAGAATATAAAAGAACAAAAGTCTTTCGATAAATTAAAAGCCAAAACAAATTCTAACGAGTCATTCATTCTTACTATTACTAGAGTGACGAAAAAAGTTCAGTCATTCGCTTTAAGCAATAACGCCGAGGAAAGCTAGTTAACTTAGACACGAGATAATAAATAAAAAAAAAAAAAAATCGAGACGGAGAAGAAATTTCTTTTTCTCAATCCGCTTTCCTTTTTTTTTTCGTGCTTTTATGTTTTTGCTATTTGCATCATCGTAATTAGAGTTTCCGTTCACTTGCTGAGTGCATCACATTGCTAACAATGAATCTCTTAGTTAAAACTCCACAAGATTGTTGATAATACAAGCAAGTAAAACCACATAGTCAAAATTAATAGTTGAAATAACTTTTCAAATATCATCTAATTTAAGCGTTTTGATTATTAAATGTTACTTATCCGGTGCTGATAGCTATTTTTAGATAAAATTTATGCATGATAGGAATAGCAAATGTATATAACGGCTAACTGAAGAATCAACGTACCTTTGAAACAATTTTAAATATGTTCGAAAGCCTTAAAAGCTACACTATGATCAAATGCATGTACTTACGCGAAACTTTGAAGAGTAAATCGCAGAAACTTATAAGTTTTAATCCAATTTCGTACTTCATTCAATGGGAAAGTGCATGTGCGTAGTTATTCTTGCGTCCGCCGTTGATTGTGGTTGAATGATGTCAGAGCGGAGAGCGCATGCGCCAGCGTTTCACCCATGCATTTAGGAGGTCCGTTTTCACATTTATTAGCGTCATTCACCTTGATCACACTTCCTAGCCTCTACTGCACCCTGAGGCCCGGTGTTTTCACCCCAGGGAGCCAAATAGTTAGTCAAAGGCACCCGTAGTTTTGACAGTGTAGACAAAATGTATTTTTTTTTTCAGCAGAAAGCAGAGGAGTAGAAAATGATTTCTTGCTAGTGAAGTTGATAATAATTTTAATGCTTTATATCGTATTCGCGCGAATAAAAAATTAAAGGTTTACTGGGTGAAACTCGTAGTTTTAATTTGGCGTAGTATTTTTTCATTTATACAAAAGGTCGAATACTGTTATTAGAAACATCTACATTTCAGCATACATTGAAAATGTTTTTCTGCACAAAAGGATTTCCTTGAGGTAAATCTAATACTTTTTATGCTTACATTATGCTGAGTGGTCTGGATGAAGTCAAAGCATTAAAAAAAAGGAAGAACACTCTTCGATTAACAGTCAACTTATCCGAATGATAACTGTAGCCTGCATAAAGGAATCGAAACACCAAGTAGCATTCCCACTGCATTTATTTTATTACGTGTGTATATTATGAGTACATGTAATGCGTAATACTAATATAAATTTGATATTAAAATTTATGTCGGACAGCCCAAGCTTGCCCGAAGTTCAGATATAGCCGAAATAATATTTTTTATTAATAAATATATATATATTAATATATATATATATATATATATATATATATATATATATATATATTTTATTAATAAAAATAATTATATAGCCGAAATAACATTATTTATTTAAGAATATTTATAGCCGAACGCTCTATCGAAAAAAACTTATCAATTTAACCGAACAACTAAGTAAGTTCAGTGCTTTTAAGCTTTATTAAAATATAAACACACACACACAGGCTATTGTTTTTTTTTTTTTTTTTTTTGTCGAAAGCGATGTAAAAAATTGGAAAACTGCATTAGAACTTTGCTTAAAAAAAAATGCATAAGAACTACAGGCTGCATCAAGGTTTGCAAACAGCAAGGGACGTTTTCGAAAACTTGATTTTTCGACCGTAAGTCTATTTTTCGTCGTTAGCCAGCCTGATAAGTTTTAAAATGGGAGGGGAATAATATATAAGATAAGATATTGAAGAGAAATGTTTTTATTTTTTTGAAAATTTTTACAATTTGTTACCGCAGGCTGCTTGAACCGTTATAACTTAGATGGCAGCACGTGTTCATCATTTAACAGCACGGTTAAAATACAAAATAAATTGAACTATGCTCTTTTTTAAGCGTAGCTTTTCGAAAGTAGTAAAAATGTGATAAGCTATTTTTTTTTTTGCAAAAAAAAAAAAAAAGAACAAATATGTATTTTACCCATCAAATTGAGGTAGTAATTTTTTTATTTGTACAAAGAGTCAAAAACTCATTCGAAGAATATATATTTCACTATACGATTTATTATTTTTTTCTGAACAAAAAACAATTCTATTGTAGTCTGAAATCTTAAACCTGTTACTTATATTTTCACTTACATTATGCTTTAATTTTCTTACCAGAGCCAAAGCTTAAAAAAAACAAACAAAAAAAAAACGTACAATTCAGAGGTACTTTAGCACAAAACCACATCAAGTTTTCATAACAGCAAAGGGCGTTTCCTACTCACTTATTCCACTCCCTCATTTGTTATTCACTTAACTAAGTATTCATGTAATGCAGGATATTTCTCTAATTTTTTTGATACAGATTGTCCTGACGTGGGCCCGAACACTCATTCTCCCGGTTACGAGGAGAACGCTCTGCCGATCAAGCTATTCAGCTCTGTCGGTCATAGTGCAAGTTAAAGTTATAAGTTTAACCGAAAATCTCCTTCTGGTTCTTTAAAACAAGTTTTTCGGCTCAAAAAACAATTTTTAGACCGTGGGTCTATTTTTCGTCAGTAGCCAGCACCATAAGCTTTAAAATAAGGTGTAAATCAAAGAAATCGATCAAGAATTGAGGAAAATCTGGCGTAGAAACCAAAAACAGGCTACAGAAATAATATATAAGGATAAGTTTGAAAGCCATGCACCAGCAAAATAAGGATGCTTTGATGGAAGTTTGACTTTTATAGCTATTTAATATCACATAAACATTTCCATTTCATACTTATTCTATTAAAATCATTTTTCTTAAATTGTTTCATTGCAATATGGCAAATTTAATAATATTTATCTACATTCAAGATTTCAACATACCTAGAAAAAAGGAAGTCAGAAAAGTTGTTTTGGAGATTTTCTGAAACAGATCGGAAAGAAGTTGTTGTACTAGTGATAGACATCAAGGACGGATTCAGAAATTTTTTTAAGGAAGGGGCGATTTGATTTTCATTACTTACCCTTCACTACATATCCTGGTTTACATATCTTGATTGCGAATATTTCGAT